>NW_027144256.1:0-39796 GCF_026170545.1 Melanerpes formicivorus | reverse complement strand
TTTTGATGTAACTCCAGAAGTTAGATCAGATGGCAAATTGGATTTGGTGCTAGGTCTTTCCCTTTAGGTTTTACCCCAACAATGATTTCATTAGTTTCGCTCACTCTCGAAATCAAGCATTTTACAGCAGGTTGGAGCAGCCTGTATCTCAGCACAGGAATAAGGTAGGGAAGAATTCAAATACTCATTTTGACTGCCTCCAGAAGTTAGATCAGATGGCAAATTGGATTTGGTGCTAGGTCTTTCCCTTTAGGTTTTACCCCAACAATGTTTTCATTAGTTTCGCTCACTCTCGAAATCAAGCATTTTACAGCAGGTTGGAGCAGGCCTGTATCTCAGCACAGGAATAAGGTAGGGAAGAATTCTAAGGATCATTTTGACTGCCTCCAGAAGTTAGATCAGATGGCCAATTGGATTTGGTGCTAGGTCTTTCCCTTTAGGTTTTACCCCCAACAATGTTTTCATTAGTTTCGCTCACTCTCGAAATCAAGCATTTTACAGCAGGTTGGAGCAGCCTGTATCTCAGCACAGGAATAAGGTAGGGAAGAATTCTAAGGATCATTTTGACTGCCTCCAGAAGTTAGATCAGATGGCAAATTGGATTTGGTGCTAGGTCTTTCCCTTTAGGTTTTACCCCAACAATGTTTTCATTAGTTTCGCTCACTCTCGAAATCAAGCATTTTACAGCAGGTTGGAGCAGCCTGTATCTCAGCACAGGAATAAGGTAGGGAAGAAATTCTAAGGATCATTTTGACTGCCTCCAGAAGTTAGATCAGATGGCAAATTGGATTTGGTGCTAGGTCTTTCCCTTTAGGTTTTACCCCAACAATGTTTTCGTTAGTTTCGCTCACTCTCGAAATCAAGCATTTTACAGCAGGTTGGAGCAGCCTGTATCTCAGCACAGGAATAAGGTAGGGAAGAATTCTAAGGATCATTTTGACTGCCTCCAGAAGTTAGATCAGATGGCAAATTGGATTTGGTGCTAGGTCTTTCCTTTAGGTTTTACCCCAACAATGTTTTCATTAGTTTCGCTCACTCTCGAAATCAAGCATTTTACAGCAGGTTGGAGCAGCCTGTATCTCAGCACAGGAATAAGGTAGGGAAGAATTCTAAGGATCATTTTGACTGCCTCCAGAAGTTAGATCAGATGGCAAATTGGATTTGGTGCTAGGTCTTTCCCTTTAGGTTTTACCCCAACAATGTTTTCATTAGTTTCGCTCACTCTCGAAATCAAGCATTTTACAGCAGGTTGGAGCAGCCTGTATCTCAGCACAGGAATAAGGTAGGGAAGAATTCTAAGGATCATTTTGACTGCCTCCAGAAGGTTAGATCAGATGGCAAATTGGATTTGGTGCTAGGTCTTTCCCTTTAGGTTTTACCCCAACAATGTTTTCATTAGTTTCGCTCACTCTCGAAATCAAGCATTTTACAGCAGGTTGGAGCAGCCTGTATCTCAGCACAGGAATAAGGTAGGGAAGAATTCTAAGGATCATTTTGACTGCCTCCAGAAGTTAGATCAGATGGCAAATTGATTTGGTGCTAGGTCTTTCCCTTTAGGTTTTACCCCAACAATGTTTTCATTAGTTTCGCTCACTCTCAAAATCAAGCATTTTACAGCAGGTTGGAGCAGCCTGTATCTCAGCACAGGAATAAGGTAGGGAAAGAATTCTAAGGATCATTTTGACTGCCTCCAGAAGTTAGATCAGATGGCAAATTGGGATTTGGTGCTAGGTCTTTCCCTTTAGGTTTTACCCCAACAATGTTTTCATTAGTTTCACTCACTCTCGAAATCAAGCATTTTACAGCAGGTTGGAGCAGCCTGTATCTCAGCACAGGAATAAGGTAGGGAAGAATTCTAAGGATCATTTTGACTGCCTCCAGAAGTTAGATCAGATGGCAAATTGGATTTGGTGCTAGGTCTTTCCCTTTAGGTTTTACCCCAACAATGTTTTCATTAGTTTCGCTCACTCTCGAAATCAAGCATTTTACAGCAGGTTGGAGCAGCCTGTATCTCAGCACAGGAATAAGGTAGGGAAGAATTCTAAGGATCATTTTGACTGCCTCCAGAAGTTAGATCAGATGGCAAATTGGATTTGGTGCTAGGTCTTTCCCTTTAGGTTTTACCCCAAACAATGTTTTCATTAGTTTCGCTCACTCTCGAAATCAAGCATTTTACAGCAGGTTGGAGCAGCCTGTATCTCAGCACAGGAATAAGGTAGGGAAGAATTCTAAGGATCATTTTGACTGCCTCCAGAAGTTAGATCAGATGGCAAATTGGATTTGGTGCTAGGTCTTTCCCTTTAGGTTTTACCCCAACAATGTTTTCATTAGTTTCGCTCACTCTCGAAATCAAGCATTTTACAGCAGGTTGGAGCAGCCTGTATCTCAGCACAGGAATAAGGTAGGGAAGAATTCTAAGGATCATTTTGACTGCCTCCAGAAGTTAGATCAGATGGCAAATTGGATTTGGTGCTAGGTCTTTCCCTTTAGGTTTTACCCCAACAATGTTTTCATTAGTTTCGCTCACTCTCGAAATCAAGCATTTTACAAGCAGGTTGGAGCAGCCTGTATCTCAGCACAGGAATAAGGTAGGGAAGAATTCTAAGGATCATTTTGACTGCCTCCAGAAGTTAGATCAGATGGCAAATTGGATTTGGTGCTAGGTCTTTCCCTTTAGGTTTTACCCCAACAATGTTTTCATTAGTTTCGCTCACTCTCGAAATCAAGCATTTTACAGCAGGTTGGAGCAGCCTGTATCTCAGCACAGGAATAAGGTAGGGAAGAATTCTAAGGATCATTTTGACTGCCTCCAGAAGTTAGATCAGATGGCAAATTGGATTTGGTGCTAGGTCTTTCCCTTTAGGTTTTACCCCAACAATGTTTTCATTAGTTTCGCTCACTCTCGAAATCAAGCATTTTACAGCAGGTTGGAGCAGCCTGTATCTCAGCACAGGAATAAGGTAGGGAAGAATTCTAAGGATCATTTTGACTGCCTCCAGAAGTTAGATCAGATGGCAAATTGGATTTGGTGCTAGGTCTTTCCCTTTAGGTTTTACCCCAACAATGTTTTCATTAGTTTCGCTCACTCTCGAAATCAAGCATTTTACAGCAGGTTGGAGCAGCCTGTATCTCAGCACAGGAATAAGGTAGGGAAGAATTCTAAGGATCATTTTGACTGCCTCCAGAAGTTAGATCAGATGGCAAATTGGATTTGGTGCTAGGTCTTTCCCTTTAGGTTTTACCCCAACAATGTTTTCATTAGTTTCGCTCACTCTCGAAATCAAGCATTTTACAGCAGGTTGGAGCAGCCTGTATCTCAGCACAGGAATAAGGTAGGGAAGAATTCTAAGGATCATTTTGACTGCCTCCAGAAGTTAGATCAGATGGCAAATTGGATTTGGTGCTAGGTCTTTCCCTTTAGGTTTTACCCCAACAATGTTTTCATTAGTTTCGCTCACTCTCGAAATCAAGCATTTTACAGCAGGTTGGAGCAGCCTGTATCTCAGCACAGGAATAAGGTAGGGAAGAATTCTAAGGATCATTTTGACTGCCTCCAGAAGTTAGATCAGATGGCAAATTGGATTTGGTTGCTAGGTCTTTCCCTTTAGGTTTTACCCCAACAATGTTTTCATTAGTTTCGCTCACTCTCGAAATCAAGCATTTTACAGCAGGTTGGAGCAGCCTGTATCTCAGCACAGGAATAAGGTAGGGAAGAATTCTAAGGATCATTTTGACTGCCTCCAGAAGTTAGATCAGATGGCAAATTGGGATTTGGTGCTAGGTCTTTCCCTTTAGGTTTTACCCCAACAATGTTTTCATTAGTTTCGCTCACTCTCGAAATCAAGCATTTTACAGCAGGTTGGAGCAGCCTGTATCTCAGCACAGGAATAAGGTAGGGAAGAATTCTAAGGATCATTTTGACTGCCTCCAGAAGTTAGATCAGATGGCAAATTGGATTTGGTGCTAGGTCTTTCCCTTTAGGTTTTACCCCAACAATGTTTTCATTAGTTTCGCTCACTCTCGAAATCAAGCATTTTTACAGCAGGTTGGAGCAGCCTGTATCTCAGCACAGGAATAAGGTAGGGAAGAATTCTAAGGATCATTTTGACTGCCTCCAGAAGTTAGATCAGATGGCAAATTGGATTTGGTGCTAGGTCTTTCCCTTTAGGTTTTACCCCAACAATGTTTTCATTAGTTTCGCTCACTCTCGAAATCAAGCATTTTACAGCAGGTTGGAGCAGCCTGTATCTCAGCACAGGAATAAGGTAGGGAAGAATTCTAAGGATCATTTTGACTGCCTCCAGAAGTTAGATCAGATGGCAAATTGGATTTGGTGCTAGGTCTTTCCCTTTAGGTTTTACCCCAACAATCTTTTCATTAGTTTCGCTCACTCTCGAAATCAAGCATTTTACAGCAGGTTGGAGCAGCCTGTATCTCAGCACAGGAATAAGGTAGGGAAGAATTCTAAGGATCATTTTGACTGCCTCCAGAAGTTAGATCAGATGGCAAATTGGATTTGGTGCTAGGTCTTTCCCTTTAGGTTTTACCCCAACAATGTTTTCATTAGTTTCGCTCACTCTCGAAATCAAGCATTTTACAGCAGGTTGGAGCAGCCTGTATCTCAGCACAGGAATAAGGTAGGGAAGAATTCTAAGGATCATTTTGACTGCCTCCAGAAGTTAGATCAGATGGCAAATTGGATTTGGTGCTAGGTCTTTCCCTTTAGGTTTTACCCCAACAATGTTTTCATTAGTTTCGCTCACTCTCGAAATCAAGCATTTTACAGCAGGTTGGAGCAGCCTGTATCTCAGCACAGGAATAAGGTAGGGAAGAATTCTAAGGATCATTTTGACTGCCTCCAGAAGTTAGATCAGATGGCAAATTGGATTTGGTGCTAGGTCTTTCCCTTTAGGTTTTACCCCAACAATGTTTTCATTAGTTTCGCTCACTCTCGAAATCAAGCATTTTTACAGCAGGTTGGAGCAGCCTGTATCTCAGCACAGGAATAAGGTAGGGAAGAATTCTAAGGATCATTTTGACTGCCTCCAGAAGTTAGATCAGATGGCAAATTGGATTTGGTGCTAGGTCTTTCCCTTTAGGTTTTACCCCAACAATGTTTTCATTAGTTTCGCTCACTCTCGAAATCAAGCATTTTACAGCAGGTTGGAGCAGCCTGTATCTCAGCACAGGAATAAGGTAGGAAGAATTCTAAGGATCATTTTGACTGCCTCCAGAAGTTAGATCAGATGGCAAATTGGATTTGGTGCTAGGTCTTTCCCTTTAGGTTTTACCCCAACAATGTTTTCATTAGTTTCGCTCACTCTCGAAATCAAGCATTTTACAGCAGGTTGGAGCAGCCTGTATCTCAGCACAGGAATAAGGTAGGGAAGAATTCTAAGGATCATTTTGACTGCCTCCAGAAGTTAGATCAGATGGCAAATTGGATTTGGTGCTAGGTCTTTCCCTTTAGGTTTTACCCCAACAATGTTTTCATTAGTTTCGCTCACTCTCGAAATCAAGCATTTTACAGCAGGTTGGAGCAGCCTGTATCTCAGCACAGGAATAAGGTAGGGAAGAATTCTAAGGATCATTTTGACTGCCTCCAGAAGTTAGATCAGATGGCAAATTGGATTTGGTGCTAGGTCTTTCCCTTTAGGTTTTACCCCAACAATGTTTTCATTAGTTTCGCTCACTCTCGAAATCAAGCATTTTACAGCAGGTTGGAGCAGCCCTGTATCTCAGCACAGGAATAAGGTAGGGAAGAATTCTAAGGATCATTTTGACTGCCTCCAGAAGTTAGATCAGATGGCAAATTGGATTTGGTGCTAGGTCTTTCCCTTTAGGTTTTACCCCAACAATGTTTTCATTAGTTTCGCTCACTCTCGAAATCAAGCATTTTACAGCAGGTTGGAGCAGCCTGTATCTCAGCACAGGAATAAGGTAGGGAAGAATTCTAAGGATCATTTTGACTGCCTCCAGAAGTTAGATCAGATGGCAAATTGGATTTGGTGCTAGGTCTTTCCCTTTAGGTTTTTACCCCAACAATGTTTTCATTAGTTTCGCTCACTCTCGAAATCAAGCATTTTACAGCAGGTTGGAGCAGCCTGTATCTCAGCACAGGAATAAGGTAGGGAAGAATTCTAAGGATCATTTTGACTGCCTCCAGAAGTTAGATCAGATGGCAAATTGGATTTGGTGCTAGGTCTTTCCCTTTAGGTTTTACCCCAACAATGTTTTTCATTAGTTTCGCTCACTCTCGAAATCAAGCATTTTACAGCAGGTTGGAGCAGCCTGTATCTCAGCACAGGAATAAGGTAGGGAAGAATTCTAAGGCTCATTTTGACTGCCTCCAGAAGTTAGATCAGATGGCAAATTGGATTTGGTGCTAGGTCTTTCCCTTTAGGTTTTACCCCAACAATGTTTTCATTAGTTTCGCTCACTCTCGAAATCAAGCATTTTACAGCAGGTTGGAGCAGCCTGTATCTCAGCACAGGAATAAGGTAGGGAAGAATTCTAAGGATCATTTTGACTGCCTCCAGAAGTTAGATCAGATGGCAAATTGGATTTGGTGCTAGGTCTTTCCCTTTAGGTTTTACCCCAACAATGTTTTCATTAGTTTCGCTCACTCTCGAAATCAAGCATTTTACAGCAGGTTGGAGCAGCCTGTATCTCAGCACAGGAATAAGGTAGGGAAGAATTCTAAGGATCATTTTGACTGCCTCCAGAAAGTTAGATCAGATGGCAAATTGGATTTGGTGCTAGGTCTTTCCCTTTAGGTTTTACCCCAACAATGTTTTCATTAGTTTCGCTCACTCTCGAAATCAAGCATTTTACAGCAGGTTGGAGCAGCCTGTATCTCAGCACAGGAATAAGGTAGGGAAGAATTCTAAGGATCATTTTGGACTGCCTCCAGAAGTTAGATCAGATGGCAAATTGGATTTGGTGCTAGGTCTTTCCCTTTAGGTTTTACCCCAACAATGTTTTCATTAGTTTCGCTCACTCTCGAAATCAAGCATTTTACAGCAGGTTGGAGCAGCCTGTATCTCAGCACAGGAATAAGGTAGGGAAGAATTCTAAGGATCATTTTGACTGCCTCCAGAAGTTAGATCAGATGGCAAATTGGGATTTGGTGCTAGGTCTTTCCCTTTAGGTTTTACCCCAACAATGTTTTCATTAGTTTCGCTCACTCTCGAAATCAAGCATTTTACAGCAGGTTGGAGCAGCCTGTATCTCAGCACAGGAATAAGGTAGGGAAGAATTCTAAGGATCATTTTGACTGCCTCCAGAAGTTAGATCAGATGGCAAATTGGATTTGGTGCTAGGTCTTTCCCTTTAGGTTTTTACCCCAACAATGTTTTCATTAGTTTCGCTCACTCTCGAAATCAAGCATTTTACAGCAGGTTGGAGCAGCCTGTATCTCAGCACAGGAATAAGGTAGGGAAGAATTCTAAGGATCATTTTGACTGCCTCCAGAAGTTAGATCAGATGGCAAATTGGATTTGGTGCTAGGTCTTTCCCTTTAGGTTTTACCCCAACAATGTTTTCATTAGTTTCGCTCACTCTCGAAATCAAGCATTTTACAGCAGGTTGGAGGCAGCCTGTATCTCAGCACAGGAATAAGGTAGGGAAGAATTCTAAGGATCATTTTGACTGCCTCCAGAAGTTAGATCAGATGGCAAATTGGATTTGGTGCTAGGTCTTTCCCTTTAGGTTTTACCCCAACAATGTTTTCATTAGTTTCGCTCACTCTCGAAATCAAGCATTTTACAGCAGGTTGGAGCAGCCTGTATCTCAGCACAGGAATAAGGTAGGGAAGAATTCTAAGGATCATTTTGACTGCCTCCAGAAGTTAGATCAGATGGCAAATTGGATTTGGTGCTAGGTCTTTCCCTTTAGGTTTTACCCCAACAATGTTTTCATTAGTTTCGCTCACTCTCGAAATCAAGCATTTTACAGCAGGTTGGAGCAGCCTGTATCTCAGCACAGGAATAAGGTAGGGAAGAATTCTAAGGATCATTTTGACTGCCTCCAGAAGTTAGATCAGATGGCAAATTGGATTTGGTGCTAGGTCTTTCCCTTTAGGTTTTACCCCAACAATGTTTTCATTAGTTTCGCTCACTCTCGAAATCAAGCATTTTACAGCAGGTTGGAGCAGCCTGTATCTCAGCACAGGAATAAGGTAGGGAAGAATTCTAAGGATCATTTTGACTGCCTCCAGAAGTTAGATCAGATGGCAAATTGGATTTGGTGCTAGGTCTTTCCCTTTAGGTTTTACCCCAACAATGTTTTCATTAGTTTCGCTCACTCTCGAAATCAAGCATTTTACAGCAGGTTGGAGCAGCCTGTATCTCAGCACAGGAATAAGGTAGGGAAGAAATTCTAAGGATCATTTTGACTGCCTCCAGAAGTTAGATCAGATGGCAAATTGGATTTGGTGCTAGGTCTTTTCCCTTTAGGTTTTACCCCAACAATGTTTCATTAGTTTCGCTCACTCTCGAAATCAAGCATTTTACAGCAGGTTGGAGCAGCCTGTATCTCAGCACAGGAATAAGGTAGGGAAGAATTCTAAGGATCATTTTGACTGCCTCCAGAAGTTAGATCAGATGGCAAATTGGATTTGGTGCTAGGTCTTTCCCTTTAGGTTTTACCCCAACAATGTTTTCATTAGTTTCGCTCACTCTCGAAATCAAGCATTTTACAGCAGGTTGGAGCAGCCTGTATCTCAGCACAGGAATAAGGTAGGGAAGAATTCTAAGGATCATTTTGACTGCCTCCAGAAGTTAGATCAGATGGCAAATTGGATTTGGTGCTAGGTCTTTCCCTTTAGGTTTTACCCCAACAATGTTTTCCTTAGTTTCGCTCACTCTCGAAATCAAGCATTTTACAGCAGGTTGGAGCAGCCTGTATCTCAGCACAGGAATAAGGTAGGGAAGAATTCTAAGGATCATTTTGACTGCCTCCAGAAGTTAGATCAGATGGCAAATTGGATTTGGTGCTAGGTCTTTCCCTTTAGGTTTTACCCCAACAATGTTTTCATTAGTTTCGCTCACTCTCGAAATCAAGCATTTTACAGCAGGTTGGAGCAGCCTGTATCTCAGCACAGGAATAAGGTAGGGAAGAATTCTAAGGATCATTTTGACTGCCTCCAGAAGTTAGATCAGATGGCAAATTGGATTTGGTGCTAGGTCTTTCCCTTTAGGTTTTACCCCAACAATGTTTTCATTAGTTTCGCTCACTCTCGAAATCAAGCATTTTACAGCAGGTTGGAGCAGCCTGTATCTCAGCACAGGAATAAGGTAGGGAAGAATTCTAAGGATCATTTTGACTGCCTCCAGAAGTTAGATCAGATGGCAAATTGGATTTGGTGCTAGGTCTTTCCCTTTAGGTTTTACCCCAACAATGTTTTCCTTAGTTTCGCTCACTCTCGAAATCAAGCATTTTACAGCAGGTTGGAGCAGCCTGTATCTCAGCACAGGAATAAGGTAGGGAAGAATTCTAAGGATCATTTTGACTGCCTCCAGAAGTTAGATCAGATGGCAAAATTGGATTTGGTGCTAGGTCTTTCCCTTTAGGTTTTACCCCAACAATGTTTTCATTAGTTTCGCTCACTCTCGAAATCAAGCATTTTACAGCAGGTTGGAGCAGCCTGTATCTCAGCACAGGAATAAGGTAGGGAAGAATTCTAAGGATCATTTTGACTGCCTCCAGAAGTTAGATCAGATGGCAAATTGGATTTGGTGCTAGGTCTTTCCCTTTAGGTTTTACCCCAACAATGTTTTCATTAGTTTCGCTCACTCTCGAAATCAAGCATTTTACAGCAGGTTGGAGCAGCCTGTATCTCAGCACAGGAATAAGGTAGGGAAGAATTCTAAGGATCATTTTGACTGCCTCCAGAAGTTAGATCAGATGGCAAATTGGATTTGGTGCTAGGTCTTTCCCTTTAGGTTTTACCCCAACAATGTTTTCATTAGTTTCGCTCACTCTCGAAATCAAGCATTTTACAGCAGGTTGGAGCAGCCTGTATCTCAGCACAGGAATAAGGTAGGGAAGAATTCTAAGGATCATTTGACTGCCTCCAGAAGTTAGATCAGATGGCAAATTGGATTTGGTGCTAGGTCTTTCCCTTTAGGTTTTACCCCAACAATGTTTTCATTAGTTTCGCTCACTCTCGAAATCAAGCATTTTACAGCAGGTTGGAGCAGCCTGTATCTCAGCACAGGAATAAGGTAGGGAAGAATTCTAAGGATCATTTTGACTGCCTCCAGAAGTTAGATCAGATGGCAAATTGGATTTGGTGCTAGGTCTTTCCCTTTAGGTTTTACCCCAACAATGTTTTCATTAGTTTCGCTCACTCTCGAAATCAAGCATTTTACAGCAGGTTGGAGCAGCCTGTATCTCAGCACAGGAATAAGGTAGGGAAGAATTCTAAGGATCATTTTGACTGCCTCCAGAAGTTAGATCAGATGGCAAATTGGATTTGGTGCTAGGTCTTTCCCTTTAGGTTTTACCCCAACAATGTTTTCATTAGTTTTCGCTCACTCTCGAAATCAAGCATTTTACAGCAGGTTGGAGCAGCCTGTATCTCAGCACAGGAATAAGGTAGGGAAGAATTCTAAGGATCATTTTGACTGCCTCCAGAAGTTAGATCAGATGGCAAATTGGATTTGGTGCTAGGTCTTTCCCTTTAGGTTTTACCCCAACAATGTTTTCCTTAGTTTCGCTCACTCTCGAAATCAAGCATTTTACAGCAGGTTGGAGCAGCCTGTATCTCAGCACAGGAATAAGGTAGGGAAGAATTCTAAGGATCATTTTGACTGCCTCCAGAAGTTAGATCAGATGGCAAATTGGATTTGGTGCTAGGTCTTTCCCTTTAGGTTTTACCCCAACAATGTTTTCATTAGTTTCGCTCACTCTCGAAATCAAGCATTTTACAGCAGGTTGGAGCAGCCTGTATCTCAGCACAGGAATAAGGTAGGGAAGAATTCTAAGGATCATTTTGACTGCCTCCAGAAGTTAGATCAGATGGCAAATTGGATTTGGTGCTAGGTCTTTCCCTTTAGGTTTTACCCCAACAATGTTTTCATTAGTTTCGCTCACTCTCGAAATCAAGCATTTTACAGCAGGTTGGAGCAGCCTGTATCTCAGCACAGGAATAAGGTAGGGAAGAATTCTAAGGATCATTTTGACTGCCTCCAGAAGTTAGATCAGATGGCAAATTGGATTTGGTGCTAGGTCTTTCCCTTTAGGTTTTACCCCAACAATGTTTTCCTTAGTTTCGCTCACTCTCGAAATCAAGCATTTTACAGCAGGTTGGAGCAGCCTGTATCTCAGCACAGGAATAAGGTAGGGAAGAATTCTAAGGATCATTTTGACTGCCTCCAGAAGTTAGATCAGATGGCAAATTGGATTTGGTGCTAGGTCTTTCCCTTTAGGTTTTACCCCAACAATGTTTTCATTAGTTTCGCTCACTCTCGAAATCAAGCATTTTACAGCAGGTTGGAGCAGCCTGTATCTCAGCACAGGAATAAGGTAGGGAAGAATTCTAAGGATCATTTTGACTGCCTCCAGAAGTTAGATCAGATGGCAAATTGGATTTGGTGCTAGGTCTTTCCCTTTAGGTTTTACCCCAACAATGTTTTCATTAGTTTCGCTCACTCTCGAAATCAAGCATTTTACAGCAGGTTGGAGCAGCCTGTATCTCAGCACAGGAATAAGGTAGGGAAGAATTCTAAGGATCATTTTGACTGCCTCCAGAAGTTAGATCAGATGGCAAATTGGATTTGGTGCTAGGTCTTTCCCTTTAGGTTTTACCCCAACAATGTTTTCCTTAGTTTCGCTCACTCTCGAAATCAAGCATTTTACAGCAGGTTGGAGCAGCCTGTATCTCAGCACAGGAATAAGGTAGGGAAGAATTCTAAGGATCATTTTGACTGCCTCCAGAAGTTAGATCAGATGGCAAATTGGATTTGGTGCTAGGTCTTTCCCTTTAGGTTTTACCCCAACAATGTTTTCATTAGTTTCGCTCACTCTCGAAATCAAGCATTTTACAGCAGGTTGGAGCAGCCTGTATCTCAGCACAGGAATAAGGTAGGGAAGAATTCTAAGGATCATTTTGACTGCCTCCAGAAGTTAGATCAGATGGCAAATTGGATTTGGTGCTAGGTCTTTCCCTTTAGGTTTTACCCCAACAATGTTTTCATTAGTTTCGCTCACTCTCGAAATCAAGCATTTTACAGCAGGTTGGAGCAGCCTGTATCTCAGCACAGGAATAAGGTAGGGAAGAATTCTAAGGATCATTTTGACTGCCTCCAGAAGTTAGATCAGATGGCAAATTGGATTTGGTGCTAGGTCTTTCCCTTTAGGTTTTACCCCAACAATGTTTTCATTAGTTTCGCTCACTCTCGAAATCAAGCATTTTACAGCAGGTTGGAGCAGCCTGTATCTCAGCACAGGAATAAGGTAGGGAAGAATTCTAAGGATCATTTTGACTGCCTCCAGAAGTTAGATCAGATGGCAAATTGGATTTGGTGCTAGGTCTTTCCCTTTAGGTTTTACCCCAACAATGTTTTCCTTAGTTTCGCTCACTCTCGAAATCAAGCATTTTACAGCAGGTTGGAGCAGCCTGTATCTCAGCACAGGAATAAGGTAGGGAAGAATTCTAAGGATCATTTTGACTGCCTCCAGAAGTTAGATCAGATGGCAAATTGGATTTGGTGCTAGGTCTTTCCCTTTAGGTTTTACCCCAACAATGTTTTCATTAGTTTCGCTCACTCTCGAAATCAAGCATTTTACAGCAGGTTGGAGCAGCCTGTATCTCAGCACAGGAATAAGGTAGGGAAGAATTCTAAGGATCATTTTGACTGCCTCCAGAAGTTAGATCAGATGGCAAATTGGATTTGGTGCTAGGTCTTTCCCTTTAGGTTTTACCCCAACAATGTTTTCATTAGTTTCGCTCACTCTCGAAATCAAGCATTTTACAGCAGGTTGGAGCAGCCTGTATCTCAGCACAGGAATAAGGTAGGGAAGAATTCTAAGGATCATTTTGACTGCCTCCAGAATTTAGATCAGATGGCAAATTGGATTTGGTGCTAGGTCTTTCCCTTTAGGTTTTACCCCAACAATGTTTTCATTAGTTTTGCTCACTCTCGAAATCAAGCATTTTACAGCAGGTTGGAGCAGCCTGTATCTCAGCACAGGAATAAGGTAGGGAAGAATTCTAAGGATCATTTTGACTGCCTCCAGAAGTTAGATCAGATGGCAAATTGGATTTGGTGCTAGGTCTTTCCCTTTAGGTTTTACCCCAACAATGTTTTCATTAGTTTCGCTCACTCTCGAAATCAAGCATTTTACAGCAGGTTGGAGCAGCCTGTATCTCAGCACAGGAATAAGGTAGGGAAGAATTCTAAGGATCATTTTGACTGCCTCCAGAAGTTAGATCAGATGGCAAATTGGATTTGGTGCTAGGTCTTTCCCTTTAGGTTTTACCCCAACAATGTTTTCATTAGTTTCGCTCACTCTCGAAATCAAGCATTTTACAGCAGGTTGGAGCAGCCTGTATCTCAGCACAGGAATAAGGTAGGGAAGAATTCTAAGGATCATTTTGACTGCCTCCAGAAGTTAGATCAGATGGCAAATTGGATTTGGTGCTAGGTCTTTCCCTTTAGGTTTTACCCCAACAATGTTTTCATTAGTTTCGCTCACTCTCGAAATCAAGCATTTTACAGCAGGTTGGAGCAGCCTGTATCTCAGCACAGGAATAAGGTAGGGAAGAATTCTAAGGATCATTTTGACTGCCTCCAGAAGTTAGATCAGATGGCAAATTGGATTTGGTGCTAGGTCTTTCCCTTTAGGTTTTACCCCAACAATGTTTTCATTAGTTTCGCTCACTCTCGAAATCAAGCATTTTACAGCAGGTTGGAGCAGCCTGTATCTCAGCACAGGAATAAGGTAGGGAAGAATTCTAAGGATCATTTTGACTGCCTCCAGAAGTTAGATCAGATGGCAAATTGGATTTGGTGCTAGGTCTTTCCCTTTAGGTTTTACCCCAACAATGTTTTCATTAGTTTCGCTCACTCTCGAAATCAAGCATTTTACAGCAGGTTGGAGCAGCCTGTATCTCAGCACAGGAATAAGGTAGGGAAGAATTCTAAGGATCATTTTGACTGCCTCCAGAAGTTAGATCAGATGGCAAATTGGATTTGGTGCTAGGTCTTTCCCTTTAGGTTTTACCCCAACAATGTTTTCATTAGTTTCGCTCACTCTCGAAATCAAGCATTTTACAGCAGGTTGGAGCAGCCTGTATCTCAGCACAGGAATAAGGTAGGGAAGAATTCTAAGGATCATTTTGACTGCCTCCAGAAGTTAGATCAGATGGCAAATTGGATTTGGTGCTAGGTCTTTCCCTTTAGGTTTTACCCCAACAATGTTTTCATTAGTTTCGCTCACTCTCGAAATCAAGCATTTTACAGCAGGTTGGAGCAGCCTGTATCTCAGCACAGGAATAAGGTAGGGAAGAATTCTAAGGATCATTTTGACTGCCTCCAGAAGTTAGATCAGATGGCAAATTGGATTTGGTGCTAGGTCTTTCCCTTTAGGTTTTACCCCAACAATGTTTTCCTTAGTTTCGCTCACTCTCGAAATCAAGCATTTTACAGCAGGTTGGAGCAGCCTGTATCTCAGCACAGGAATAAGGTAGGGAAGAATTCTAAGGATCATTTTGACTGCCTCCAGAAGTTAGATCAGATGGCAAATTGGATTTGGTGCTAGGTCTTTCCCTTTAGGTTTTACCCCAACAATGTTTTCATTAGTTTCGCTCACTCTCGAAATCAAGCATTTTACAGCAGGTTGGAGCAGCCTGTATCTCAGCACAGGAATAAGGTAGGGAAGAATTCTAAGGATCATTTTGACTGCTCCAGAAGTTAGATCAGATGGCAAATTGGATTTGGTGCTAGGTCTTTCCCTTTAGGTTTTACCCCAACAATGTTTTCATTAGTTTTGCTCACTCTCGAAATCAAGCATTTTACAGCAGGTTGGAGCAGCCTGTATCTCAGCACAGGAATAAGGTAGGGAAGAATTCTAAGGATCATTTTGACTGCCTCCAGAAGTTAGATCAGATGGCAAATTGGATTTGGTGCTAGGTCTTTCCCTTTAGGTTTTACCCCAACAATGTTTTCATTAGTTTCGCTCACTCTCGAAATCAAGCATTTTACAGCAGGTTGGAGCAGCCTGTATCTCAGCACAGGAATAAGGTAGGGAAGAATTCTAAGGATCATTTTGACTGCCTCCAGAAGTTAGATCAGATGGCAAATTGGATTTGGTGCTAGGTCTTTCCCTTTAGGTTTTACCCCAACAATGTTTTCATTAGTTTCACTCACTCTCGAAATCAAGCATTTTACAGCAGGTTGGAGCAGCCTGTATCTCAGCACAGGAATAAGGTAGGGAAGAATTCTAAGGATCATTTTGACTGCCTCCAGAAGTTAGATCAGATGGCAAATTGGATTTGGTGCTAGGTCTTTCCCTTTAGGTTTTACCCCAACAATGTTTTCATTAGTTTTGCTCACTCTCGAAATCAAGCATTTTACAGCAGGTTGGAGCAGCCTGTATCTCAGCACAGGAATAAGGTAGGGAAGAATTCTAAGGATCATTTTGACTGCCTCCAGAAGTTAGATCAGATGGCAAATTGGATTTGGTGCTAGGTCTTTCCCTTTAGGTTTTACCCCAACAATGTTTTCATTAGTTTCGCTCACTCTCGAAATCAAGCATTTTACAGCAGGTTGGAGCAGCCTGTATCTCAGCACAGGAATAAGGTAGGGAAGAATTCTAAGGATCATTTTGACTGCCTCCAGAAGTTAGATCAGATGGCAAATTGGATTTGGTGCTAGGTCTTTCCCTTTAGGTTTTACCCCAACAATGTTTTCATTAGTTTCGCTCACTCTCGAAATCAAGCATTTTACAGCAGGTTGGAGCAGCCTGTATCTCAGCACAGGAATAAGGTAGGGAAGAATTCTAAGGATCATTTTGACTGCCTCCAGAAGTTAGATCAGATGGCAAATTGGATTTGGTGCTAGGTCTTTCCCTTTAGGTTTTACCCCAACAATGTTTTCATTAGTTTCGCTCACTCTCGAAATCAAGCATTTTACAGCAGGTTGGAGCAGCCTGTATCTCAGCACAGGAATAAGGTAGGGAAGAATTCTAAGGATCATTTTGACTGCCTCCAGAAGTTAGATCAGATGGCAAATTGGATTTGGTGCTAGGTCTTTCCCTTTAGGTTTTACCCCAACAATGTTTTCATTAGTTTCGCTCACTCTCGAAATCAAGCATTTTACAGCAGGTTGGAGCAGCCTGTATCTCAGCACAGGAATAAGGTAGGGAAGAATTCTAAGGATCATTTTGACTGCCTCCAGAAGTTAGATCAGATGGCAAATTGGATTTGGTGCTAGGTCTTTCCCTTTAGGTTTTACCCCAACAATGTTTTCATTAGTTTCGCTCACTCTCGAAATCAAGCATTTTACAGCAGGTTGGAGCAGCCTGTATCTCAGCACAGGAATAAGGTAGGGAAGAATTCTAAGGATCATTTTGACTGCCTCCAGAAGTTAGATCAGATGGCAAATTGGATTTGGTGCTAGGTCTTTCCCTTTAGGTTTTACCCCAACAATGTTTTCATTAGTTTCGCTCACTCTCGAAATCAAGCATTTTACAGCAGGTTGGAGCAGCCTGTATCTCAGCACAGGAATAAGGTAGGGAAGAATTCTAAGGATCATTTTGACTGCCTCCAGAAGTTAGATCAGATGGCAAATTGGATTTGGTGCTAGGTCTTTCCCTTTAGGTTTTACCCCAACAATGTTTTCATTAGTTTCGCTCACTCTCGAAATCAAGCATTTTACAGCAGGTTGGAGCAGCCTGTATCTCAGCACAGGAATAAGGTAGGGAAGAATTCTAAGGATCATTTTGACTGCCTCCAGAAGTTAGATCAGATGGCAAATTGGATTTGGTGCTAGGTCTTTCCCTTTAGGTTTTACCCCAACAATGTTTTCATTAGTTTCGCTCACTCTCGAAATCAAGCATTTTACAGCAGGTTGGAGCAGCCTGTATCTCAGCACAGGAATAAGGTAGGGAAGAATTCTAAGGATCATTTTGACTGCCTCCAGAAGTTAGATCAGATGGCAAATTGGATTTGGTGCTAGGTCTTTCCCTTTAGGTTTTACCCCAACAATGTTTTCATTAGTTTCGCTCACTCTCGAAATCAAGCATTTTACAGCAGGTTGGAGCAGCCTGTATCTCAGCACAGGAATAAGGTAGGGAAGAATTCTAAGGATCATTTTGACTGCCTCCAGAAGTTAGATCAGATGGCAAATTGGATTTGGTGCTAGGTCTTTCCCTTTAGGTTTTACCCCAACAATGTTTTCATTAGTTTCGCTCACTCTCGAAATCAAGCATTTTACAGCAGGTTGGAGCAGCCTGTATCTCAGCACAGGAATAAGGTAGGGAAGAATTCTAAGGATCATTTTGACTGCCTCCAGAAGTTAGATCAGATGGCAAATTGGATTTGGTGCTAGGTCTTTCCCTTTAGGTTTTACCCCAACAATGTTTTCATTAGTTTCGCTCACTCTCGAAATCAAGCATTTTACAGCAGGTTGGAGCAGCCTGTATCTCAGCACAGGAATAAGGTAGGGAAGAATTCTAAGGATCATTTTGACTGCCTCCAGAAGTTAGATCAGATGGCAAATTGGATTTGGTGCTAGGTCTTTCCCTTTAGGTTTTACCCCAACAATGTTTTCATTAGTTTCGCTCACTCTCGAAATCAAGCATTTTACAGCAGGTTGGAGCAGCCTGTATCTCAGCACAGGAATAAGGTAGGGAAGAATTCTAAGGATCATTTTGACTGCCTCCAGAAGTTAGATCAGATGGCAAATTGGATTTGGTGCTAGGTCTTTCCCTTTAGGTTTTACCCCAACAATGTTTTCATTAGTTTCGCTCACTCTCGAAATCAAGCATTTTACAGCAGGTTGGAGCAGCCTGTATCTCAGCACAGGAATAAGGTAGGGAAGAATTCTAAGGATCATTTTGACTGCCTCCAGAAGTTAGATCAGATGGCAAATTGGATTTGGTGCTAGGTCTTTCCCTTTAGGTTTTACCCCAACAATGTTTTCATTAGTTTCACTCACTCTCGAAATCAAGCATTTTACAGCAGGTTGGAGCAGCCTGTATCTCAGCACAGGAATAAGGTAGGGAAGAATTCTAAGGATCATTTTGACTGCCTCCAGAAGTTAGATCAGATGGCAAATTGGATTTGGTGCTAGGTCTTTCCCTTTAGGTTTTACCCCAACAATGTTTTCATTAGTTTTGCTCACTCTCGAAATCAAGCATTTTACAGCAGGTTGGAGCAGCCTGTATCTCAGCACAGGAATAAGGTAGGGAAGAATTCAAATACTCATTTTGACTGCCTCCAGAAGTTAGATCAGATGGCAAATTGGATTTGGTGCTAGGTCTTTCCCTTTAGGTTTTACCCCAACAATGTTTTCATTAGTTTCGCTCACTCTCGAAATCAAGCATTTTACAGCAGGTTGGAGCAGCCTGTATCTCAGCACAGGAATAAGGTAGGGAAGAATTCTAAGGATCATTTTGACTGCCTCCAGAAGTTAGATCAGATGGCAAATTGGATTTGGTGCTAGGTCTTTCCCTTTAGGTTTTACCCCAACAATGTTTTCATTAGTTTCGCTCACTCTCGAAATCAAGCATTTTACAGCAGGTTGGAGCAGCCTGTATCTCAGCACAGGAATAAGGTAGGGAAGAATTCTAAGGATCATTTTGACTGCCTCCAGAAGTTAGATCAGATGGCAAATTGGATTTGGTGCTAGGTCTTTCCCTTTAGGTTTTACCCCAACAATGTTTTCATTAGTTTCGCTCACTCTCGAAATCAAGCATTTTACAGCAGGTTGGAGCAGCCTGTATCTCAGCACAGGAATAAGGTAGGGAAGAATTCTAAGGATCATTTTGACTGCCTCCAGAAGTTAGATCAGATGGCAAATTGGATTTGGTGCTAGGTCTTTCCCTTTAGGTTTTACCCCAACAATGTTTTCATTAGTTTCGCTCACTCTCGAAATCAAGCATTTTACAGCAGGTTGGAGCAGCCTGTATCTCAGCACAGGAATAAGGTAGGGAAGAATTCTAAGGATCATTTTGACTGCCTCCAGAAGTTAGATCAGATGGCAAATTGGATTTGGTGCTAGGTCTTTCCCTTTAGGTTTTACCCCAACAATGTTTTCATTAGTTTCGCTCACTCTCGAAATCAAGCATTTTACAGCAGGTTGGAGCAGCCTGTATCTCAGCACAGGAATAAGGTAGGGAAGAATTCTAAGGATCATTTTGACTGCCTCCAGAAGTTAGATCAGATGGCAAATTGGATTTGGTGCTAGGTCTTTCCCTTTAGGTTTTACCCCAACAATGTTTTCATTAGTTTCGCTCACTCTCGAAATCAAGCATTTTACAGCAGGTTGGAGCAGCCTGTATCTCAGCACAGGAATAAGGTAGGGAAGAATTCTAAGGATCATTTTGACTGCCTCCAGAAGTTAGATCAGATGGCAAATTGGATTTGGTGCTAGGTCTTTCCCTTTAGGTTTTACCCCAACAATGTTTTCATTAGTTTCGCTCACTCTCGAAATCAAGCATTTTACAGCAGGTTGGAGCAGCCTGTATCTCAGCACAGGAATAAGGTAGGGAAGAATTCTAAGGATCATTTTGACTGCCTCCAGAAGTTAGATCAGATGGCAAATTGGATTTGGTGCTAGGTCTTTCCCTTTAGGTTTTACCCCAACAATGTTTTCATTAGTTTCGCTCACTCTCGAAATCAAGCATTTTACAGCAGGTTGGAGCAGCCTGTATCTCAGCACAGGAATAAGGTAGGGAAGAATTCTAAGGATCATTTTGACTGCCTCCAGAAGTTAGATCAGATGGCAAATTGGATTTGGTGCTAGGTCTTTCCCTTTAGGTTTTACCCCAACAATGTTTTCATTAGTTTCGCTCACTCTCGAAATCAAGCATTTTACAGCAGGTTGGAGCAGCCTGTATCTCAGCACAGGAATAAGGTTAGGGAAGAATTCTAAGGATCATTTTGACTGCCTCCAGAAGTTAGATCAGATGGCAAATTGGATTTGGTGCTAGGTCTTTCCCTTTAGGTTTTACCCCAACAATGTTTTCATTAGTTTCGCTCACTCTCGAAATCAAGCATTTTACAGCAGGTTGGAGCAGCCTGTATCTCAGCACAGGAATAAGGTAGGGAAGAATTCTAAGGATCATTTTGACTGCCTCCAGAAGTTAGATCAGATGGCAAATTGGATTTGGTGCTAGGTCTTTCCCTTTAGGTTTTACCCCAACAATGTTTTCATTAGTTTCGCTCACTCTCGAAATCAAGCATTTTTACAGCAGGTTGGAGCAGCCTGTATCTCAGCACAGGAATAAGGTAGGGAAGAATTCTAAGGATCATTTTGACTGCCTCCAGAAGTTAGATCAGATGGCAAATTGGATTTGGTGCTAGGTCTTTCCCTTTAGGTTTTACCCCAACAATGTTTTCATTAGTTTCGCTCACTCTCGAAATCAAGCATTTTACAGCAGGTTGGAGCAGCCTGTATCTCAGCACAGGAATAAGGTAGGGAAGAATTCTAAGGATCATTTTGACTGCCTCCAGAAGTTAGATCAGATGGCAAATTGGATTTGGTGCTAGGTCTTTCCCTTTAGGTTTTACCCCAACAATGTTTTCATTAGTTTCGCTCACTCTCGAAATCAAGCATTTTACAGCAGGTTGGAGCAGCCTGTATCTCAGCACAGGAATAAGGTAGGGAAGAATTCTAAGGATCATTTTGACTGCCTCCAGAAGTTAGATCAGATGGCAAATTGGATTTGGTGCTAGGTCTTTCCCTTTAGGTTTTACCCCAACAATGTTTTCATTAGTTTCGCTCACTCTCGAAATCAAGCATTTTACAGCAGGTTGGAGCAGCCTGTATCTCAGCACAGGAATAAGGTAGGGAAGAATTCTAAGGATCATTTTGACTGCCTCCAGAAGTTAGATCAGATGGCAAATTGGATTTGGTGCTAGGTCTTTCCCTTTAGGTTTTACCCCAACAATGTTTTCATTAGTTTCGCTCACTCTCGAAATCAAGCATTTTACAGCAGGTTGGAGCAGCCTGTATCTCAGCACAGGAATAAGGTAGGGAAGAATTCTAAGGATCATTTTGACTGCCTCCAGAAGTTAGATCAGATGGCAAATTGGATTTGGTGCTAGGTCTTTCCCTTTAGGTTTTACCCCAACAATGTTTTCATTAGTTTCGCTCACTCTCGAAATCAAGCATTTTACAGCAGGTTGGAGCAGCCTGTATCTCAGCACAGGAATAAGGTAGGGAAGAATTCTAAGGATCATTTTGACTGCCTCCAGAAGTTAGATCAGATGGCAAATTGGATTTGGTGCTAGGTCTTTCCCTTTAGGTTTTACCCCAACAATGTTTTCATTAGTTTCGCTCACTCTCAAAATCAAGCATTTTACAGCAGGTTGGAGCAGCCTGTATCTCAGCACAGGAATAAGGTAGGGAAGAATTCTAAGGATCATTTTGACTGCCTCCAGAAGTTAGATCAGATGGCAAATTGGATTTGGTGCTAGGTCTTTCCCTTTAGGTTTTACCCCCAACAATGTTTTCATTAGTTTCGCTCACTCTCGAAATCAAGCATTTTACAGCAGGTTGGAGCAGCCTGTATCTCAGCACAGGAATAAGGTAGGGAAGAATTCTAAGGATCATTTTGACTGCCTCCAGAAGTTAGATCAGATGGCAAATTGGATTTGGTGCTAGGTCTTTCCCTTTAGGTTTTACCCCAACAATGTTTTCATTAGTTTCGCTCACTCTCGAAATCAAGCATTTTACAGCAGGTTGGAGCAGCCTGTATCTCAGCACAGGAATAAGGTAGGGAAGAATTCTAAGGATCATTTTGACTGCCTCCAGAAGTTAGATCAGATGGCAAATTGGATTTGGTGCTAGGTCTTTCCCTTTAGGTTTTACCCCCAACAATGTTTTCATTAGTTTCGCTCACTCTCGAAATCAAGCATTTTACAGCAGGTTGGAGCAGCCTGTATCTCAGCACAGGAATAAGGTAGGGAAGAATTCTAAGGATCATTTTGACTGCCTCCAGAAGTTAGATCAGATGGCAAATTGGATTTGGTGCTAGGTCTTTCCCTTTAGGTTTTACCCCAACAATGTTTTCATTAGTTTCGCTCACTCTCGAAATCAAGCATTTTACAGCAGGTTGGAGCAGCCTGTATCTCAGCACAGGAATAAGGTAGGGAAGAATTCTAAGGATCATTTTGACTGCCTCCAGAAGTTAGATCAGATGGCAAATTGGATTTGGTGCTAGGTCTTTCCCTTTAGGTTTTACCCCAACAATGTTTTCATTAGTTTCGCTCACTCTCGAAATCAAGCATTTTACAGCAGGTTGGAGCAGCCTGTATCTCAGCACAGGAATAAGGTAGGGAAGAATTCTAAGGATCATTTTGACTGCCTCCAGAAGTTAGATCAGATGGCAAATTGGATTTGGTGCTAGGTCTTTCCCTTTAGGTTTTACCCCAACAATGTTTTCATTAGTTTCGCTCACTCTCGAAATCAAGCATTTTACAGCAGGTTGGAGCAGCCTGTATCTCAGCACAGGAATAAGGTAGGGAAGAATTCTAAGGATCATTTTGACTGCCTCCAGAAGTTAGATCAGATGGCAAATTGGATTTGGTGCTAGGTCTTTCCCTTTAGGTTTTACCCCAACAATGTTTTCATTAGTTTCGCTCACTCTCGAAATCAAGCATTTTACAGCAGGTTGGAGCAGCCTGTATCTCAGCACAGGAATAAGGTAGGGAAGAATTCTAAGGATCATTTTGACTGCCTCCAGAAGTTAGATCAGATGGCAAATTGGATTTGGTGCTAGGTCTTTCCCTTTAGGTTTTACCCCAACAATGTTTTCATTAGTTTCGCTCACTCTCGAAATCAAGCATTTTACAGCAGGTTGGAGCAGCCTGTATCTCAGCACAGGAATAAGGTAGGGAAGAATTCTAAGGATCATTTTGACTGCCTCCCAGAAGTTAGATCAGATGGCAAATTGGATTTGGTGCTAGGTCTTTCCCCTTTAGGTTTTACCCCAACAATGTTTTCATTAGTTTCGCTCACTCTCGAAATCAAGCATTTTACAGCAGGTTGGAGCAGCCTGTATCTCAGCACAGGAATAAGGTAGGGAAGAATTCTAAGGATCATTTTGACTGCCTCCAGAAGTTAGATCAGATGGCAAATTGGATTTGGTGCTAGGTCTTTCCCTTTAGGTTTTACCCCAACAATGTTTTCATTAGTTTCGCTCACTCTCGAAATCAAGCATTTTACAGCAGGTTGGAGCAGCCTGTATCTCAGCACAGGAATAAGGTAGGGAAGAATTCTAAGGATCATTTTGACTGCCTCCAGAAGTTAGATCAGATGGCAAATTGGATTTGGTGCTAGGTCTTTCCCTTTAGGTTTTACCCCAACAATGTTTTCATTAGTTTGCTCACTCTCGAAATCAAGCATTTTACAGCAGGTTGGAGCAGCCTGTATCTCAGCACAGGAATAAGGTAGGGAAGAATTCTAAGGATCATTTTGACTGCCTCCAGAAGTTAGATCAGATGGCAAATTGGATTTGGTGCTAGGTCTTTCCCTTTAGGTTTTACCCCAACAATGTTTTCATTAGTTTCGCTCACTCTCGAAATCAAGCATTTTACAGCAGGTTGGAGCAGCCTGTATCTCAGCACAGGAATAAGGTAGGGAAGAATTCTAAGGATCATTTTGACTGCCTCCAGAAGTTAGATCAGATGGCAAATTGGATTTGGTGCTAGGTCTTTCCCTTTAGGTTTTACCCCAACAATGTTTTCATTAGTTTCGCTCACTCTCGAAATCAAGCATTTTACAGCAGGTTGGAGCAGCCTGTATCTCAGCACAGGAATAAGGTAGGGAAGAATTCTAAGGATCATTTTGACTGCCTCCAGAAGTTAGATCAGATGGCAAATTGGATTTGGTGCTAGGTCTTTCCCTTTAGGTTTTACCCCAACAATGTTTTCATTAGTTTCGCTCACTCTCGAAATCAAGCATTTTACAGCAGGTTGGAGCAGCCTGTATCTCAGCACAGGAATAAGGTAGGGAAGAATTCTAAGGATCATTTTGACTGCCTCCAGAAGTTAGATCAGATGGCAAATTGGATTTGGTGCTAGGTCTTTCCCTTTAGGTTTTACCCCAACAATGTTTTCATTAGTTTCGCTCACTCTCGAAATCAAGCATTTTACAGCAGGTTGGAGCAGCCTGTATCTCAGCACAGGAATAAGGTAGGGAAGAATTCTAAGGATCATTTTGACTGCCTCCAGAAGTTAGATCAGATGGCAAATTGGATTTGGTGCTAGGTCTTTCCCTTTAGGTTTTACCCCAACAATGTTTTCATTAGTTTCGCTCACTCTCGAAATCAAGCATTTTACAGCAGGTTGGAGCAGCCTGTATCTCAGCACAGGAATAAGGTAGGGAAGAATTCTAAGGATCATTTTGACTGCCTCCAGAAGTTAGATCAGATGGCAAATTGGATTTGGTGCTAGGTCTTTCCCTTTAGGTTTTACCCCAACAATGTTTTCATTAGTTTCGCTCAAAATCAAGCATTTTACAGCAGGTTGGAGCAGCCTGTATCTCAGCACAGGAATAAGGTAGGGAAGAATTCTAAGGATCATTTTGACTGCCTCCAGAAGTTAGATCAGATGGCAAATTGGATTTGGTGCTAGGTCTTTCCCTTTAGGTTTTACCCCAACAATGTTTTCATTAGTTTCGCTCACTCTCGAAATCAAGCATTTTACAGCAGGTTGGAGCAGCCTGTATCTCAGCACAGGAATAAGGTAGGGAAGAATTCTAAGGATCATTTTGACTGCCTCCAGAAGTTAGATCAGATGGCAAATTGGATTTGGTGCTAGGTCTTTCCCTTTAGGTTTTACCCCAACTATGTTTTCATTAGTTTCGCTCACTCTCGAAATCAAGCATTTTACAGCAGGTTGGAGCAGCCTGTATCTCAGCACAGGAATAAGGTAGGGAAGAATTCTAAGGATCATTTTGACTGCCTCCAGAAGTTAGATCAGATGGCAAATTGGATTTGGTGCTAGGTCTTTCCCTTTAGGTTTTACCCCAACAATGTTTTCATTAGTTTCGCTCACTCTCGAAATCAAGCATTTTACAGCAGGTTGGAGCAGCCTGTATCTCAGCACAGGAATAAGGTAGGGAAGAATTCAAATACTCATTTTGACTGCCTCCAGAAGTTAGATCAGATGGCAAATTGGATTTGGTGCTAGGTCTTTCCCTTTAGGTTTTACCCCAACAATGTTTTCATTAGTTTCGCTCACTCTCAAAATCAAGCATTTTACAGCAGGTTGGAGCAGCCTGTATCTCAGCACAGGAATAAGGTAGGGAAGAATTCTAAGGATCATTTTGACTGCCTCCAGAAGTTAGATCAGATGGCAAATTGGATTTGGTGCTAGGTCTTTCCCTTTAGGTTTTACCCCAACAATGTTTTCATTAGTTTCGCTCACTCTCGAAATCAAGCATTTTACAGCAGGTTGGAGCAGCCTGTATCTCAGCACAGGAATAAGGTAGGGAAGAATTCTAAGGATCATTTTGACTGCCTCCAGAAGTTAGATCAGATGGCAAATTGGATTTGGTGCTAGGTCTTTCCCTTTAGGTTTTACCCCAACAATGTTTTCATTAGTTTCGCTCACTCTCGAAATCAAGCATTTTACAGCAGGTTGGAGCAGCCTGTATCTCAGCACAGGAATAAGGTAGGGAAGAATTCTAAGGATCATTTTGACTGCCTCCAGAAGTTAGATCAGATGGCAAATTGGATTTGGTGCTAGGTCTTTCCCTTTAGGTTTTACCCCAACAATGTTTTCATTAGTTTTGCTCACTCTCGAAATCAAGCATTTTACAGCAGGTTGGAGCAGCCTGTATCTCAGCACAGGAATAAGGTAGGGAAGAATTCTAAGGATCATTTTGACTGCCTCCAGAAGTTAGATCAGATGGCAAATTGGATTTGGTGCTAGGTCTTTCCCTTTAGGTTTTACCCCAACAATGTTTTCATTAGTTTCGCTCACTCTCGAAATCAAGCATTTTACAGCAGGTTGGAGCAGCCTGTATCTCAGCACAGGAATAAGGTAGGGAAGAATTCTAAGGATCATTTTGACTGCCTCCAGAAGTTAGATCAGATGGCAAATTGGATTTGGTGCTAGGTCTTTCCCTTTAGGTTTTACCCCAACAATGTTTTCATTAGTTTCGCTCACTCTCGAAATCAAGCATTTTACAGCAGGTTGGAGCAGCCTGTATCTCAGCACAGGAATAAGGTAGGGAAGAATTCTAAGGATCATTTTGACTGCCTCCAGAAGTTAGATCAGATGGCAAATTGGATTTGGTGCTAGGTCTTTCCCTTTAGGTTTTACCCCAACAATGTTTTCATTAGTTTCGCTCACTCTCGAAATCAAGCATTTTACAGCAGGTTGGAGCAGCCTGTATCTCAGCACAGGAATAAGGTAGGGAAGAATTCTAAGGATCATTTTGACTGCCTCCAGAAGTTAGATCAGATGGCAAATTGGATTTGGTGCTAGGTCTTTCCCTTTAGGTTTTACCCCAACAATGTTTTCATTAGTTTCGCTCACTCTCGAAATCAAGCATTTTACAGCAGGTTGGAGCAGCCTGTATCTCAGCACAGGAATAAGGTAGGGAAGAATTCTAAGGATCATTTTGACTGCCTCCAGAAGTTAGATCAGATGGCAAATTGGATTTGGTGCTAGGTCTTTCCCTTTAGGTTTTACCCCAACAATGTTTTCATTAGTTTCGCTCACTCTCGAAATCAAGCATTTTACAGCAGGTTGGAGCAGCCTGTATCTCAGCACAGGAATAAGGTAGGGAAGAATTCTAAGGATCATTTTGACTGCCTCCAGAAGTTAGATCAGATGGCAAATTGGATTTGGCGCTAGGTCTTTCCCTTTAGGTTTTACCCCAACAATGTTTTCATTAGTTTCGCTCACTCTCGAAATCAAGCATTTTATAGCAGGTTGGAGCAGCCTGTATCTCAGCACAGGAATAAGGTAGGGAAGAATTCTAAGGATCATTTTGACTGCCTCCAGAAGTTAGATCAGATGGCAAATTGGATTTGGTGCTAGGTCTTTCCCTTTAGGTTTTACCCCAACAATGTTTTCATTAGTTTCGCTCACTCTCGAAATCAAGCATTTTACAGCAGGTTGGAGCAGCCTGTATCTCAGCACAGGAATAAGGTAGGGAAGAATTCTAAGGATCATTTTGACTGCCTCCAGAAGTTAGATCAGATGGCAAATTGGATTTGGTGCTAGGTCTTTCCCTTTAGGTTTTACCCCAACAATGTTTTCATTAGTTTCGCTCACTCTCGAAATCAAGCATTTTACAGCAGGTTGGAGCAGCCTGTATCTCAGCACAGGAATAAGGTAGGGAAGAATTCTAAGGATCATTTTGACTGCCTCCAGAAGTTAGATCAGATGGCAAATTGGATTTGGTGCTAGGTCTTTCCCTTTAGGTTTTACCCCAACAATGTTTTCATTAGTTTCGCTCACTCTCGAAATCAAGCATTTTACAGCAGGTTGGAGCAGCCTGTATCTCAGCACAGGAATAAGGTAGGGAAGAATTCTAAGGATCATTTTGACTGCCTCCAGAAGTTAGATCAGATGGCAAATTGGATTTGGTGCTAGGTCTTTCCCTTTAGGTTTTACCCCAACAATGTTTTCATTAGTTTCGCTCACTCTCGAAATCAAGCATTTTACAGCAGGTTGGAGCAGCCTGTATCTCAGCACAGGAATAAGGTAGGGAAGAATTCTAAGGATCATTTTGACTGCCTCCAGAAGTTAGATCAGATGGCAAATTGGATTTGGTGCTAGGTCTTTCCCTTTAGGTTTTACCCCAACTATGTTTTCATTAGTTTCGCTCACTCTCGAAATCAAGCATTTTACAGCAGGTTGGAGCAGCCTGTATCTCAGCACAGGAATAAGGTAGGGAAGAATTCTAAGGATCATTTTGACTGCCTCCAGAAGTTAGATCAGATGGCAAATTGGATTTGGTGCTAGGTCTTTCCCTTTAGGTTTTACCCCAACAATGTTTTCATTAGTTTCGCTCACTCTCGAAATCAAGCATTTTACAGCAGGTTGGAGCAGCCTGTATCTCAGCACAGGAATAAGGTAGGGAAGAATTCAAATACTCATTTTGACTGCCTCCAGAAGTTAGATCAGATGGCAAATTGGATTTGGTGCTAGGTCTTTCCCTTTAGGTTTTACCCCAACAATGTTTTCATTAGTTTCGCTCACTCTCAAAATCAAGCATTTTACAGCAGGTTGGAGCAGCCTGTATCTCAGCACAGGAATAAGGTAGGGAAGAATTCTAAGGATCATTTTGACTGCCTCCAGAAGTTAGATCAGATGGCAAATTGGATTTGGTGCTAGGTCTTTCCCTTTAGGTTTTACCCCAACAATGTTTTCATTAGTTTCGCTCACTCTCGAAATCAAGCATTTTACAGCAGGTTGGAGCAGCCTGTATCTCAGCACAGGAATAAGGTAGGGAAGAATTCTAAGGATCATTTTGACTGCCTCCAGAAGTTAGATCAGATGGCAAATTGGATTTGGTGCTAGGTCTTTCCCTTTAGGTTTTACCCCAACAATGTTTTCATTAGTTTCGCTCACTCTCGAAATCAAGCATTTTACAGCAGGTTGGAGCAGCCTGTATCTCAGCACAGGAATAAGGTAGGGAAGAATTCTAAGGATCATTTTGACTGCCTCCAGAAGTTAGATCAGATGGCAAATTGGATTTGGTGCTAGGTCTTTCCCTTTAGGTTTTACCCCAACAATGTTTTCATTAGTTTTGCTCACTCTCGAAATCAAGCATTTTACAGCAGGTTGGAGCAGCCTGTATCTCAGCACAGGAATAAGGTAGGGAAGAATTCTAAGGATCATTTTGACTGCCTCCAGAAGTTAGATCAGATGGCAAATTGGATTTGGTGCTAGGTCTTTCCCTTTAGGTTTTACCCCAACAATGTTTTCATTAGTTTCGCTCACTCTCGAAATCAAGCATTTTACAGCAGGTTGGAGCAGCCTGTATCTCAGCACAGGAATAAGGTAGGGAAGAATTCTAAGGATCATTTTGACTGCCTCCAGAAGTTAGATCAGATGGCAAATTGGATTTGGTGCTAGGTCTTTCCCTTTAGGTTTTACCCCAACAATCTTTTCATTAGTTTCGCTCACTCTCGAAATCAAGCATTTTACAGCAGGTTGGAGCAGCCTGTATCTCAGCACAGGAATAAGGTAGGGAAGAATTCTAAGGATCATTTTGACTGCCTCCAGAAGTTAGATCAGATGGCAAATTGGATTTGGTGCTAGGTCTTTCCCTTTAGGTTTTACCCCAACAATGTTTTCATTAGTTTTGCTCACTCTCGAAATCAAGCATTTTACAGCAGGTTGGAGCAGCCTGTATCTCAGCACAGGAATAAGGTAGGGAAGAATTCTAAGGATCATTTTGACTGCCTCCAGAAGTTAGATCAGATGGCAAATTGGATTTGGTGCTAGGTCTTTCCCTTTAGGTTTTACCCCAACAATGTTTTCATTAGTTTCGCTCACTCTCGAAATCAAGCATTTTACAGCAGGTTGGAGCAGCCTGTATCTCAGCACAGGAATAAGGTAGGGAAGAATTCTAAGGATCATTTTGACTGCCTCCAGAAGTTAGATCAGATGGCAAATTGGATTTGGTGCTAGGTCTTTCCCTTTAGGTTTTACCCCAACAATCTTTTCATTAGTTTCGCTCACTCTCGAAATCAAGCATTTTACAGCAGGTTGGAGCAGCCTGTATCTCAGCACAGGAATAAGGTAGGGAAGAATTCTAAGGATCATTTTGACTGCCTCCAGAAGTTAGATCAGATGGCAAATTGGATTTGGTGCTAGGTCTTTCCCTTTAGGTTTTACCCCAACAATGTTTTCATTAGTTTCGCTCACTCTCGAAATCAAGCATTTTACAGCAGGTTGGAGCAGCCTGTATCTCAGCACAGGAATAAGGTAGGGAAGAATTCTAAGGATCATTTTGACTGCCTCCAGAAGTTAGATCAGATGGCAAATTGGATTTGGTGCTAGGTCTTTCCCTTTAGGTTTTACCCCAACAATGTTTTCATTAGTTTCGCTCACTCTCGAAATCAAGCATTTTACAGCAGGTTGGAGCAGCCTGTATCTCAGCACAGGAATAAGGTAGGGAAGAATTCTAAGGATCATTTTGACTGCCTCCAGAAGTTAGATCAGATGGCAAATTGGATTTGGTGCTAGGTCTTTCCCTTTAGGTTTTACCCCAACAATGTTTTCATTAGTTTCGCTCACTCTCGAAATCAAGCATTTTACAGCAGGTTGGAGCAGCCTGTATCTCAGCACAGGAATAAGGTAGGGAAGAATTCTAAGGATCATTTTGACTGCCTCCAGAAGTTAGATCAGATGGCAAATTGGATTTGGTGCTAGGTCTTTCCCTTTAGGTTTTACCCCAACAATGTTTTCATTAGTTTCGCTCACTCTCGAAATCAAGCATTTTACAGCAGGTTGGAGCAGCCTGTATCTCAGCACAGGAATAAGGTAGGGAAGAATTCTAAGGATCATTTTGACTGCCTCCAGAAGTTAGATCAGATGGCAAATTGGATTTGGTGCTAGGTCTTTCCCTTTAGGTTTTACCCCAACAATGTTTTCATTAGTTTCGCTCACTCTCGAAATCAAGCATTTTACAGCAGGTTGGAGCAGCCTGTATCTCAGCACAGGAATAAGGTAGGGAAGAATTCTAAGGATCATTTTGACTGCCTCCAGAAGTTAGATCAGATGGCAAATTGGATTTGGTGCTAGGTCTTTCCCTTTAGGTTTTACCCCAACAATGTTTTCATTAGTTTCGCTCACTCTCGAAATCAAGCATTTTACAGCAGGTTGGAGCAGCCTGTATCTCAGCACAGGAATAAGGTAGGGAAGAATTCTAAGGATCATTTTGACTGCCTCCAGAAGTTAGATCAGATGGCAAATTGGATTTGGTGCTAGGTCTTTCCCTTTAGGTTTTACCCCAACAATGTTTTCATTAGTTTTGCTCACTCTCGAAATCAAGCATTTTACAGCAGGTTGGAGCAGCCTGTATCTCAGCACAGGAATAAGGTAGGGAAGAATTCTAAGGATCATTTTGACTGCCTCCAGAAGTTAGATCAGATGGCAAATTGGATTTGGTGCTAGGTCTTTCCCTTTAGGTTTTACCCCAACAATGTTTTCATTAGTTTCGCTCACTCTCGAAATCAAGCATTTTACAGCAGGTTGGAGCAGCCTGTATCTCAGCACAGGAATAAGGTAGGGAAGAATTCTAAGGATCATTTTGACTGCCTCCAGAAGTTAGATCAGATGGCAAATTGGATTTGGTGCTAGGTCTTTCCCTTTAGGTTTTACCCCAACAATCTTTTCATTAGTTTCGCTCACTCTCGAAATCAAGCATTTTACAGCAGGTTGGAGCAGCCTGTATCTCAGCACAGGAATAAGGTAGGGAAGAATTCTAAGGATCATTTTGACTGCCTCCAGAAGTTAGATCAGATGGCAAATTGGATTTGGTGCTAGGTCTTTCCCTTTAGGTTTTACCCCAACAATGTTTTCATTAGTTTCGCTCACTCTCGAAATCAAGCATTTTACAGCAGGTTGGAGCAGCCTGTATCTCAGCACAGGAATAAGGTAGGGAAGAATTCTAAGGATCATTTTGACTGCCTCCAGAAGTTAGATCAGATGGCAAATTGGATTTGGTGCTAGGTCTTTCCCTTTAGGTTTTACCCCAACAATGTTTTCATTAGTTTCGCTCACTCTCGAAATCAAGCATTTTACAGCAGGTTGGAGCAGCCTGTATCTCAGCACAGGAATAAGGTAGGGAAGAATTCTAAGGATCATTTTGACTGCCTCCAGAAGTTAGATCAGATGGCAAATTGGATTTGGTGCTAGGTCTTTCCCTTTAGGTTTTACCCCAACAATGTTTTCCTTAGTTTCGCTCACTCTCGAAATCAAGCATTTTACAGCAGGTTGGAGCAGCCTGTATCTCAGCACAGGAATAAGGTAGGGAAGAATTCTAAGGATCATTTTGACTGCCTCCAGAAGTTAGATCAGATGGCAAATTGGATTTGGTGCTAGGTCTTTCCCTTTAGGTTTTACCCCAACAATGTTTTCATTAGTTTCGCTCACTCTCGAAATCAAGCATTTTACAGCAGGTTGGAGCAGCCTGTATCTCAGCACAGGAATAAGGTAGGGAAGAATTCTAAGGATCATTTTGACTGCCTCCAGAAGTTAGATCAGATGGCAAATTGGATTTGGTGCTAGGTCTTTCCCTTTAGGTTTTACCCCAACAATGTTTTCATTAGTTTCGCTCACTCTCGAAATCAAGCATTTTACAGCAGGTTGGAGCAGCCTGTATCTCAGCACAGGAATAAGGTAGGGAAGAATTCTAAGGATCATTTTGACTGCCTCCAGAAGTTAGATCAGATGGCAAATTGGATTTGGTGCTAGGTCTTTCCCTTTAGGTTTTACCCCAACAATGTTTTCATTAGTTTCGCTCACTCTCGAAATCAAGCATTTTACAGCAGGTTGGAGCAGCCTGTATCTCAGCACAGGAATAAGGTAGGGAAGAATTCTAAGGATCATTTTGACTGCCTCCAGAAGTTAGATCAGATGGCAAATTGGATTTGGTGCTAGGTCTTTCCCTTTAGGTTTTACCCCAACAATGTTTTCATTAGTTTCGCTCACTCTCGAAATCAAGCATTTTACAGCAGGTTGGAGCAGCCTGTATCTCAGCACAGGAATAAGGTAGGGAAGAATTCTAAGGATCATTTTGACTGCCTCCAGAAGTTAGATCAGATGGCAAATTGGATTTGGTGCTAGGTCTTTCCCTTTAGGTTTTACCCCAACAATGTTTTCATTAGTTTCGCTCACTCTCGAAATCAAGCATTTTACAGCAGGTTGGAGCAGCCTGTATCTCAGCACAGGAATAAGGTAGGGAAGAATTCTAAGGATCATTTTGACTGCCTCCAGAAGTTAGATCAGATGGCAAATTGGATTTGGTGCTAGGTCTTTCCCTTTAGGTTTTACCCCAACAATGTTTTCATTAGTTTCGCTCACTCTCGAAATCAAGCATTTTACAGCAGGTTGGAGCAGCCTGTATCTCAGCACAGGAATAAGGTAGGGAAGAATTCTAAGGATCATTTTGACTGCCTCCAGAAGTTAGATCAGATGGCAAATTGGATTTGGTGCTAGGTCTTTCCCTTTAGGTTTTACCCCAACAATGTTTTCATTAGTTTCGCTCACTCTCGAAATCAAGCATTTTACAGCAGGTTGGAGCAGCCTGTATCTCAGCACAGGAATAAGGTAGGGAAGAATTCTAAGGATCATTTTGACTGCCTCCAGAAGTTAGATCAGATGGCAAATTGGATTTGGTGCTAGGTCTTTCCCTTTAGGTTTTACCCCAACAATGTTTTCATTAGTTTCGCTCACTCTCGAAATCAAGCATTTTACAGCAGGTTGGAGCAGCCTGTATCTCAGCACAGGAATAAGGTAGGGAAGAATTCTAAGGATCATTTTGACTGCCTCCAGAAGTTAGATCAGATGGCAAATTGGATTTGGTGCTAGGTCTTTCCCTTTAGGTTTTACCCCAACAATGTTTTCATTAGTTTCGCTCACTCTCGAAATCAAGCATTTTACAGCAGGTTGGAGCAGCCTGTATCTCAGCACAGGAATAAGGTAGGGAAGAATTCTAAGGATCATTTTGACTGCCTCCAGAAGTTAGATCAGATGGCAAATTGGATTTGGTGCTAGGTCTTTCCCTTTAGGTTTTACCCCAACAATGTTTTCATTAGTTTCGCTCACTCTCGAAATCAAGCATTTTACAGCAGGTTGGAGCAGCCTGTATCTCAGCACAGGAATAAGGTAGGGAAGAATTCTAAGGATCATTTTGACTGCCTCCAGAAGTTAGATCAGATGGCAAATTGGATTTGGTGCTAGGTCTTTCCCTTTAGGTTTTACCCCAACTATGTTTTCATTAGTTTCGCTCACTCTCGAAATCAAGCATTTTACAGCAGGTTGGAGCAGCCTGTATCTCAGCACAGGAATAAGGTAGGGAAGAATTCTAAGGATCATTTTGACTGCCTCCAGAAGTTAGATCAGATGGCAAATTGGATTTGGTGCTAGGTCTTTCCCTTTAGGTTTTACCCCAACAATGTTTTCATTAGTTTCGCTCACTCTCGAAATCAAGCATTTTACAGCAGGTTGGAGCAGCCTGTATCTCAGCACAGGAATAAGGTAGGGAAGAATTCTAAGGATCATTTTGACTGCCTCCAGAAGTTAGATCAGATGGCAAATTGGATTTGGTGCTAGGTCTTTCCCTTTAGGTTTTACCCCAACAATGTTTTCATTAGTTTCGCTCACTCTCGAAATCAAGCATTTTACAGCAGGTTGGAGCAGCCTGTATCTCAGCACAGGAATAAGGTAGGGAAGAATTCTAAGGATCATTTTGACTGCCTCCAGAAGTTAGATCAGATGGCAAATTGGATTTGGTGCTAGGTCTTTCCCTTTAGGTTTTACCCCAACAATGTTTTCATTAGTTTCGCTCACTCTCGAAATCAAGCATTTTACAGCAGGTTGGAGCAGCCTGTATCTCAGCACAGGAATAAGGTAGGGAAGAATTCAAATACTCATTTTGACTGCCTCCAGAAGTTAGATCAGATGGCAAATTGGATTTGGTGCTAGGTCTTTCCCTTTAGGTTTTACCCCAACAATGTTTTCATTAGTTTCGCTCACTCTCAAAATCAAGCATTTTACAGCAGGTTGGAGCAGCCTGTATCTCAGCACAGGAATAAGGTAGGGAAGAATTCTAAGGATCATTTTGACTGCCTCCAGAAGTTAGATCAGATGGCAAATTGGATTTGGTGCTAGGTCTTTCCCTTTAGGTTTTACCCCAACAATGTTTTCATTAGTTTCGCTCACTCTCGAAATCAAGCATTTTACAGCAGGTTGGAGCAGCCTGTATCTCAGCACAGGAATAAGGTAGGGAAGAATTCTAAGGATCATTTTGACTGCCTCCAGAAGTTAGATCAGATGGCAAATTGGATTTGGTGCTAGGTCTTTCCCTTTAGGTTTTACCCCAACAATGTTTTCATTAGTTTCGCTCACTCTCGAAATCAGCATTTTACAGCAGGTTGGAGCAGCCTGTATCTCAGCACAGGAATAAGGTAGGGAAGAATTCTAAGGATCATTTTGACTGCCTCCAGAAGTTAGATCAGATGGCAAATTGGATTTGGTGCTAGGTCTTTCCCTTTAGGTTTTACCCCAACAATGTTTTCATTAGTTTTGCTCACTCTCGAAATCAAGCATTTTACAGCAGGTTGGAGCAGCCTGTATCTCAGCACAGGAATAAGGTAGGGAAGAATTCTAAGGATCATTTTGACTGCCTCCAGAAGTTAGATCAGATGGCAAATTGGATTTGGTGCTAGGTCTTTCCCTTTAGGTTTTACCCCAACAATGTTTTCATTAGTTTCGCTCACTCTCGAAATCAAGCATTTTACAGCAGGTTGGAGCAGCCTGTATCTCAGCACAGGAATAAGGTAGGGAAGAATTCTAAGGATCATTTTGACTGCCTCCAGAAGTTAGATCAGATGGCAAATTGGATTTGGTGCTAGGTCTTTCCCTTTAGGTTTTACCCCAACAATGTTTTCATTAGTTTCGCTCACTCTCGAAATCAAGCATTTTACAGCAGGTTGGAGCAGCCTGTATCTCAGCACAGGAATAAGGTAGGGAAGAATTCTAAGGATCATTTTGACTGCCTCCAGAAGTTAGATCAGATGGCAAATTGGATTTGGTGCTAGGTCTTTCCCTTTAGGTTTTACCCCAACTATGTTTTCATTAGTTTCGCTCACTCTCGAAATCAAGCATTTTACAGCAGGTTGGAGCAGCCTGTATCTCAGCACAGGAATAAGGTAGGGAAGAATTCTAAGGATCATTTTGACTGCCTCCAGAAGTTAGATCAGATGGCAAATTGGATTTGGTGCTAGGTCTTTCCCTTTAGGTTTTACCCCAACAATGTTTTCATTAGTTTCGCTCACTCTCGAAATCAAGCATTTTACAGCAGGTTGGAGCAGCCTGTATCTCAGCACAGGAATAAGGTAGGGAAGAATTCTAAGGATCATTTTGACTGCCTCCAGAAGTTAGATCAGATGGCAAATTGGATTTGGTGCTAGGTCTTTCCCTTTAGGTTTTACCCCAACAATGTTTTCATTAGTTTCGCTCACTCTCGAAATCAAGCATTTTACAGCAGGTTGGAGCAGCCTGTATCTCAGCACAGGAATAAGGTAGGGAAGAATTCTAAGGATCATTTTGACTGCCTCCAGAAGTTAGATCAGATGGCAAATTGGATTTGGTGCTAGGTCTTTCCCTTTAGGTTTTACCCCAACAATGTTTTCATTAGTTTCGCTCACTCTCGAAATCAAGCATTTTACAGCAGGTTGGAGCAGCCTGTATCTCAGCACAGGAATAAGGTAGGGAAGAATTCAAATACTCATTTTGACTGCCTCCAGAAGTTAGATCAGATGGCAAATTGGATTTGGTGCTAGGTCTTTCCCTTTAGGTTTTACCCCAACAATGTTTTCATTAGTTTCGCTCACTCTCAAAATCAAGCATTTTACAGCAGGTTGGAGCAGCCTGTATCTCAGCACAGGAATAAGGTAGGGAAGAATTCTAAGGATCATTTTGACTGCCTCCAGAAGTTAGATCAGATGGCAAATTGGATTTGGTGCTAGGTCTTTCCCTTTAGGTTTTACCCCAACAATGTTTTCATTAGTTTCGCTCACTCTCGAAATCAAGCATTTTACAGCAGGTTGGAGCAGCCTGTATCTCAGCACAGGAATAAGGTAGGGAAGAATTCTAAGGATCATTTTGACTGCCTCCAGAAGTTAGATCAGATGGCAAATTGGATTTGGTGCTAGGTCTTTCCCTTTAGGTTTTACCCCAACAATGTTTTCATTAGTTTCGCTCACTCTCGAAATCAAGCATTTTACAGCAGGTTGGAGCAGCCTGTATCTCAGCACAGGAATAAGGTAGGGAAGAATTCTAAGGATCATTTTGACTGCCTCCAGAAGTTAGATCAGATGGCAAATTGGATTTGGTGCTAGGTCTTTCCCTTTAGGTTTTACCCCAACAATGTTTTCATTAGTTTTGCTCACTCTCGAAATCAAGCATTTTACAGCAGGTTGGAGCAGCCTGTATCTCAGCACAGGAATAAGGTATAGGGAAGAATTCTAAGGATCATTTTGACTGCCTCCAGAAGTTAGATCAGATGGCAAATTGGATTTGGTGCTAGGTCTTTCCCTTTAGGTTTTACCCCCAACAATGTTTTCATTAGTTTCGCTCACTCTCGAAATCAAGCATTTTACAGCAGGTTGGAGCAGCCTGTATCTCAGCACAGGAATAAGGTAGGGAAGAATTCTAAGGATCATTTTGACTGCCTCCAGAAGTTAGATCAGATGGCAAATTGGATTTGGTGCTAGGTCTTTCCCTTTAGGTTTTACCCCAACAATGTTTTCATTAGTTTCGCTCACTCTCGAAATCAAGCATTTTACAGCAGGTTGGAGCAGCCTGTATCTCAGCACAGGAATAAGGTAGGGAAGAATTCTAAGGATCATTTTGACTGCCTCCAGAAGTTAGATCAGATGGCAAATTGGATTTGGTGCTAGGTCTTTCCCTTTAGGTTTTACCCCAACAATGTTTTCATTAGTTTCGCTCACTCTCGAAATCAAGCATTTTACAGCAGGTTGGAGCAGCCTGTATCTCAGCACAGGAATAAGGTAGGGAAGAATTCTAAGGATCATTTTGACTGCCTCCAGAAGTTAGATCAGATGGCAAATTGGATTTGGTGCTAGGTCTTTCCCTTTAGGTTTTACCCCAACAATGTTTTCATTAGTTTCGCTCACTCTCGAAATCAAGCATTTTACAGCAGGTTGGAGCAGCCTGTATCTCAGCACAGGAATAAGGTAGGGAAGAATTCTAAGGATCATTTTGACTGCCTCCAGAAGTTAGATCAGATGGCAAATTGGATTTGGTGCTAGGTCTTTCCCTTTAGGTTTTACCCCAACAATGTTTTCATTAGTTTCGCTCACTCTCGAAATCAAGCATTTTACAGCAGGTTGGAGCAGCCTGTATCTCAGCACAGGAATAAGGTAGGGAAGAATTCAAATACTCATTTTGACTGCCTCCAGAAGTTAGATCAGATGGCAAATTGGATTTGGTGCTAGGTCTTTCCCTTTAGGTTTTACCCCAACAATGTTTTCCTTAGTTTCGCTCACTCTCGAAATCAAGCATTTTACAGCAGGTTGGAGCAGCCTGTATCTCAGCACAGGAATAAGGTAGGGAAGAATTCTAAGGATCATTTTGACTGCCTCCAGAAGTTAGGTCAGATGGCAAATTGGATTTGGTGCTAGGTCTTTCCCTTTAGGTTTTACCCCAACAATGTTTTCATTAGTTTCGCTCACTCTCGAAATCAAGCATTTTACAGCAGGTTGGAGCAGCCTGTATCTCAGCACAGGAATAAGGTAGGGAAGAATTCTAAGGATCATTTTGACTGCCTCCAGAAGTTAGATCAGATGGCAAATTGGATTTGGTGCTAGGTCTTTCCCTTTAGGTTTTACCCCAACAATGTTTTCATTAGTTTCGCTCACTCTCGAAATCAAGCATTTTACAGCAGGTTGGAGCAGCCTGTATCTCAGCACAGGAATAAGGTAGGGAAGAATTCTAAGGATCATTTTGACTGCCTCCAGAAGTTAGATCAGATGGCAAATTGGATTTGGTGCTAGGTCTTTCCCTTTAGGTTTTACCCCAACAATGTTTTCATTAGTTTCGCTCACTCTCGAAATCAAGCATTTTACAGCAGGTTGGAGCAGCCTGTATCTCAGCACAGGAATAAGGTAGGGAAGAATTCTAAGGATCATTTTGACTGCCTCCAGAAGTTAGATCAGATGGCAAATTGGATTTGGTGCTAGGTCTTTCCCTTTAGGTTTTACCCCAACAATGTTTTCATTAGTTTCGCTCACTCTCGAAATCAAGCATTTTACAGCAGGTTGGAGCAGCCTGTATCTCAGCACAGGAATAAGGTAGGGAAGAATTCTAAGGATCATTTTGACTGCCTCCAGAAGTTAGATCAGATGGCCAATTGGATTTGGTGCTAGGTCTTTCCCTTTAGGTTTTACCCCAACAATGTTTTCATTAGTTTCGCTCACTCTCGAAATCAAGCATTTTACAGCAGGTTGGAGCAGCCTGTATCTCAGCACAGGAATAAGGTAGGGAAGAATTCTAAGGATCATTTTGACTGCCTCCAGAAGTTAGATCAGATGGCCAATTGGATTTGGTGCTAGGTCTTTCCCTTTAGGTTTTACCCCAACAATGTTTTCATTAGTTTCGCTCACTCTCGAAATCAAGCATTTTACAGCAGGTTGGAGCAGCCTGTATCTCAGCACAGGAATAAGGTAGGGAAGAATTCTAAGGATCATTTTGACTGCCTCCAGAAGTTAGATCAGATGGCCAATTGGATTTGGTGCTAGGTCTTTCCCTTTAGGTTTTACCCCAACAATGTTTTCATTAGTTTCGCTCACTCTCGAAATCAAGCATTTTACAGCAGGTTGGAGCAGCCTGTATCTCAGCACAGAT
>NW_027144255.1:0-39797 GCF_026170545.1 Melanerpes formicivorus | reverse complement strand
ATACAGCAAAAGTAATACAGGAATGAAATTCCCCTCCCCCTGCTGGAGGAGGGTTCCCCTCCTGTATCCCCTTCTCTCCCCTTTTTCCCCAGAGAAGGTTAGAAAGAGAGGAAAGGAGCAGTTGTTAATTAAAAGCAGTTATAAATTAGAGCAAAGTGTTAGTAGGTTTGCAGGCCTCATGCTTATCAGTCCAAGGTCAGTCTGGCAGAGAGCCTAGAAGCTGGAAAGGAGGAAGGCAGAATCGAAACTGGGAAAAGTCTCAGCTGGACTCAAAACTTAAAGTTGCTTTCTACCAATCTACCAATGAAATTCCTTTAGACCTGTCCTTTGTTTATAAAACATTCAGCCACAGTACTGTTCCTTTCTTAAAGGCACAGCCTCAAACGGTCACAATGGCCAAGTTAAACTGTACATGGGAAAGAGTAAATAAATTTAAGTCCTAGAAATTTCAGGAAAATCAGCAGTATGTAGAGGGACAAACCTGCACTACTGCTCTAGCTTTACTAGCTACAAGAGACTACATCTATCTGAGAACTATTATGATAGCTGCAATAGTAGGGAAATGAAAGTTCTTGCCTCATATGAGACACTAGATCACAAGACAAAAAGCCATAGGAAAACTGGTTTCATTACTTATACTTACTGGTTTTCATAATTAGAGTGTGAAGCAGATGCTTTAGTCTTCTTTAAAACTATCTTGTCTCTAGAATGTGTGACTGTTGGCCTGGGTTTTTCAAATAGGGGAGAGTGAAGTAAGTAAATTAAGAAACTTGTTTTAATTATTCCAGGTATGTCATAAAAGACACATCTGGAAACAAAGTATCTGCCCTCTCGAGTGCATTCCACCTCAGCACACCTCTGCTCGCCTGCTGTTTTCATGCCTGAAGCCCCATACCTGAGCTTTCTGTTTTGAACACTGATTTCAGATACATTACAATACAGTCTTAATCTGGAGCTGAGGAAGTCCATAGAACCACTGGGGTAGAGAATAACTTAACATTTCAGCTGTGTTTCTTGTTGGGATGCCTGTGAAAGGACATTGCCTGTGCCAACACTCCAACAGTAAGGAGGAGAGCTGGAATATTTATTAGCAGGGAAGTCACTGAAATAATAAAAATCAGCAAATCCTAAAAGTGCAGAGAGATAAATTTTCAATTTTAATATTATTGGATATTATTAAATATTTAAATGACAGGAAGCACATAGACAAGAGTAATGCTATTTTGAATCCAGTGTTTGTGTGTGTGAGTGTATAAAAGATATTTATAACACCTTGATGTGCCTGACACAGACTAGCATTACTCTTACAAATATAGATGTCACTTGTATGACACTATATTTGTTTCTAAGATACAATTTCAGCAATGCTTGGCAGGAAATTGGATATAGGCAATGGTATTATTTCTCGGATCTATTTTCAGCAGACATGACCACTTCCAAATTTATTTATCAAAATATTTCTGTGTGTGCATGATTCTTTTTCTTTTTTTCTTTGAGTATTGTTTTCAAAATGTTTCAGCAATGAATACCAAAACAGTGACAGCTTTGGTCTTCTGTCTTTGACATGGTAAGAATGTAAATTATATAGTTGAACGTCTGTTGGTTATCAAACAATAGACATTAGCAGTATATAATACAGTACAGCGGCTTTGCTGGTGATACCATTTCAAGTAAAGATCTCCAAGCTAACTTAATATAGATAGATATAGATATAGAGATGTAGAGAGATAGATAGAGAGATAGAGATAGATATATAGATATAGAGTTGAGTAAATAACTGAAATAACACTGGAATAGAATTAACCAGGTTGGAAAAGACCTTTGAGATCATCAAGTCCAACCTATTCTGGATAATTGCATTAAGAGACAGGTTTAGACTCGAGGTGAGGAGAAAGTTCTTCACCGAGCGAGTCGTTCATCATTGGAATGGGCTGCCCGGGGAGGTGGTGGAGTCACCGTCCCTGGAGGTGTTCAAGAGGAGATTGGACGTGGCACTTGGTGCCATGGTCTAGTCATGGGGTCTGTGTTGATAGGTTGGACTCAATGATCCTCGAGGTCTCTTCCAACCTTAGTTATACTGTGATATTGTTTATTCAGTTTAGAAAAGGCTCACTGTCTGTTTCATTTATGTAACCAGAAAGACACTGCAAATTTTGCAGCACCAAATTAAGTAATTGAATGGTTCTGTGAATTGGGAGTCATATGATAGGAAGTAGAAAAGTGAAAAAGGAATCATGCTGCATTGCTGCTTACATAAGGAAGCCCATTAACAAACTCTCCTCCTCCCCCCCCAACTCGTACTTTCACTAAGTAACACTGTGAATTAATAATTACTTGTAAATTAAAAATTGCCTATTGTTAACAGTCTACAGTCAAAAATATTAAGTAAGGAAATCTGTGAATAATTTAGAATGAATAATTTTTTTTTAAAAAAAAGCTCCAAATCCATTTAACTTTTTATATAAATTATTCATCACTAATTATTCACATAGCACTGATTTTTTTTCAACTCACAAATCTGGCAGAAAAAGAAAATAGCTTCACACTTTTCTCAGTTTCCCAGGAATATGAACTTCAGATCACTTGATTATTTTCCAGAATATAATTCTGTAGATATGCATTTAAAACTGAGCACACAATCACAAACTGCCCACAAGAGTCTGGAGAAAAGAAGGCTCTGAGGTGACCTAATTGTGGCCTTCCAGTATCTGAAGGGGGCCTACAATGAAGGTGGGGGAGGGACTTAGAATATCATGTAGTGATAGGACTAGGGGGAATGGAATGAAGCTGGAGGTGGGGAGATTCAGGCTGGAGGTGAGGAAGAAGTTCTTCACCGTGAGAGTGGTGAAGCCCTGGAATGGGTTGTCCAGGGAGGTGGTTGAGGCCCTATCCCTGGAGGTGTTTAAGAGCAGGCTGGAGGAGGCTCTGGCCAGCCTGATGTAGTGTGGGGTGTCCCTGCCCATGGCAGGGGGGTTGGAACTAGATGATCCTTGTGGTCCCTTCCAACCCCGACTGATTCTATGATTCTATGATTCTATCTTATATTGGATTCTGAATTTCAATATTTTTGTCTCCTTCATACTTCAGCCAGTGTATTAGGCTTTTAGGATTTCTCAGTGATGAATCAAGAAGGCCTTGACTTAACTGTCAGCTCCAAGAAAAAAAAAATCTCTGTAAAAAAAAAATGAAATATATCAAAATCGTGTTTTGTGTAGCATCTTTTTAGGAAGAGCTTTAAAGACAAAGACTTGCATGCTAACCCTGCAGGCAATTTTCAGTGTTAAGATTACCTGTCTCAGTCATGCCCTTGAAATCGCTTAGCATCCTTTCAAAAGTTGCATTCTTCAAACTGGTGACAGTTTAATGGAAGGTCATAGTAATGTGGAGACATTCTCCGAGTCCATCAGTTATTTTCCTAGCCACAGATGGTAAATGTAAGTGTGGTAATAGTTGTTACAATTTTCCAGTATGTGAAAGCAAGACCTATGCCAGAAATAGAAAACTATAAAGAGCATTACTGAATCATACACCTGATTTATTTGAGAACCATTATATATTAATTTGTAAAAGCATTGTGTCCTTATGACTTCATCTCAACTCTTATGAGGCCATTCTTAAGCAATGTAAAAAGAAACCCAACCAACTGCAATAAATATATTTTTATGTATCTAACTTGATCTTTTTAACCACCTCACTCTATTTCCATTTCCTCAGAGGACTAAGGGAAAATTCTACTTCTTTCACTGGTAAAAATTGCTTTGTTTTGAATCATTCAGTCCTATTTAAGATCTTTATTCAAGTCTTATTTTACATCTATATCAATGAGCTGGATGAAGGCATAGAGTTCACCCATAGTAAGTTTGTAGATAACATCAAAGCTGTATAGAATTGTTGATCTGTTTGAGGGTACAGGTGCTCTGCAGAGGCATCTGGACAAACCTGATCAATGGGTCAAGGCCTGTTGTAGAAGTTCCAATAAGGCCAAATGCCAGGATCTACACTTTGGTTAATGATTTGACTTGGTGATCTAAAAGTCCTTTTCCAATCTAGGTGATTCTGTGATCCTTTGATTCTCTGACCTGAGAGTCCTGAGGCCCAATCTCTGTTACCACTGTTAGATAAGCTTTTCTTTGACCCCATATTCTTATTAGGTTGAGCACGTGCACAGCCAGCCAACAAGAGTTCCTGGTAACAGATTATGAACAATAATTGTTAAAACCATTTTGAAGGTTTGAGGTTTTTTCCTCTCAGTGAATACTGAGAAGTCCATGAGTGTTTCCTGTGCTGAGTATTTAACTGCTGTCATTCAAGAAGACCATGGTGAATGCTGCTAATTCTCTAAGTTGAGTCTTTCAGTTGACAATTATCTAGATTCTATCATTCAGCCTCACTCCAGCTGAAGGGCACCTGCTTATCAAGTATAGCATGACCTAACTCACTGCCATTCATTAACTTACTGGTAAAGAGAAAAATTACTTCTCTGATACGCATACTTCTCTTTCTTCTCAAAACTCTGAGGCCATTATATCCCTGTTCCACAAAGCTAATGTCCAGCTTGCCAACATACAAAATCGATATCACCTTACTTAGCAGCTCAGAATTACTGTTTATCAACATCTTACACTGTGGCAAAGTTAGGAAATCCCATTATTTCCTCTTCAAAATCTTTTTAAGCCTTGTTGTAAAGGGTATATTGTGCTATGCAAAAGGCAGATCTCAAGAGGAAAGTTGAAACTCCTCTATTTGGACTTCTAACAAAAAGCAGGAGGAAACAGTCTCAAAATAAAATGTAATCGTGAGACAAATCAGTACCAGCCATAATGAACACCTGAGACCCTTAAATCCTGTAGAATGAAAATGGCTTTTTGCCTCCTCTAACAATGTGAAAATGGGGCTTTTACAGGGGGTATTATCTAACTTTAATTTGATTACCTTTGCAGCATACTAATTCACTGAACAGTAACTGGAAGCTACATCATATTAGCCTTTAGTTCCTTTATAGAGACTATAATACTAACAGTCAGTTATTAAAGGATTATTTTAATTCTTTTCAGTGTGTAAACACCTCAGCCCAATACAAAGCCAGTGTTTTAGTCTCCTGTTTGGGGCTTAGATACTTGTTCTCATTGCAAGAAAAACTGTATATATTTTTTAAGCCACTCTATTATCCTTTTTTCAGTCACTGTCATAATATCGACTAATGACCCAGGGTTTTCTTACTACTTTTTATCTCTTTGCCCTACTTCTGTCACTGATCATAAAAGACAATATGAAATAGTGAGACTTGCTCCTGGTGAATATACAGTTTAAAACTGATTTTGTTTTGCGGTTGTTTTTCCCTCTCATTCAACTTGAATGGAGTTACTCTGAATTCATAAAATAGTGTGAGAAGTAGAATTTAAGCTTAGCCTTTTTATCTTTTTAAGCAAACTGAATAGCTAAAGAAAAACTGAACTCCATAACCATGCTGACAGCAAGCAAAACAGAAGAATTACTACCATTTCTCCTCCCATATATTGCAGTGTAGCAGATTTCCATTTTAACCTCTGGAGTAAGAAAGAAGCATAATAGAAATTATGTGAGACCTGAGGACAGGACTCAGAGCTAAGAATTTACAGCAGGAATCACAGATGAGATGCCCCATAGAACATGCCCTCCTGCTGAAAAACAAAAACATACTAAATTAATTTATCATTGTGTGTGGTTGCAAGAGGATTTGAGTCCTCTGAAAAGCTAAGCAGTCCTTTGGAGGCAAAGGAGAGAAGCTTGACAAGAGAAGAGCAAATAATACCTTGTTTATCATTCTTCCTGCTGCTTCTCCGTTTTTATTTGAGTTGTGTGTAGCCTTTAACTTTTTCAAGTGGATTTTTGTTACAGGAAGATCACTGAGGGAAAAAAGGTCAGTCAAAGAGGAGAGAAGAGAAAAAGAAAGGAGGAGAAGAGTGGAGAATGGCATCAGTGGGAGTGAGACTGAAGCAGCGACTCCAGACAGAATGGTGTGAGCTGGATCAAATAGCTAGGTGATGCCAAGGGTGTTCAGTCTGAAAATTATACACACCCTGGACAGAGTCAATGCACAAAGGTCTCCAGGTCAGCACTAAGCTCCAGGCAGCTGAATTACATTACTAATGGCAACATTTTTCATCTTAGAGACTCTCTGATCAGCACAGAAGATTAGGGGAAAGGGAAAAGTGAGAAGTAGATGCATAAAATTTGCCTTTAAGAATTGCTCTCAGGCCTCACTGAATATGTCTTGACAGGACAGGGTTTTCCTTTACACTATAAATAAAGTCTAAAATCAGGTTTTCTTTATGTTTCCCTTACTCATATTTTTTAGCATCACACAGCCATATTAACAGAGAGAAGGAACACTTATGACCCAAGCCAAGGATTTGGAGCTAAAAATTTATGGCAAAAATCCTAGTTTCAATGCTGTCTAGGACTGTTCTTAGAGTCAACTCCTTTGCTAAAGGATTTGAAGAGAGAGCCTTGATCCCAAAATCTTGATCTTAAGTAAGACAGATCTAAATTTTGGCTGGCCATTGTGGATTTTATTTTGCAATACCATAGGTATATCACTGGCTATCTTCGGGCAACATTATGATTTTTTTTTCCATTTCATTCTTTCTCTGAATGTCTTTGAAAAGAAACCTTCTAATACTTCATTTGACGCACATGCACACAGTGAAGTACACAATCCTGGGATTGTGGCAGTTTAGGCTGGGTGCCTCCTGCTGCTGCCATTTCCTTGGGTTTTGAAGAGAGGAGAGGAGAATCGAGGAGAGGAGACTCGAGGAGAGGAGAGAAGAGGAGAGGAGACTTGAGGAGAGGAGACTCGAGGAGAGGAGAGAAGAGGAGAGGAGACTCGAGGAGAGGAGACTCGAGGAGAGGAGAGGAGACTCGAGGAGAGGAGAGGAGACTCGAGGAGACTTGAGGAGAGGAGACTCGAGGAGAGGAGACTCGAGGAGAGGAGAGGAGACTCGAGGAGAGGAGACTCGAGGAGAGGAGACTCGAGGAGAGGAGACTCGAGGAGAGGAGACTCAAGGAGAGGAGAGGAGAGGAGAGGAGAGGAGAGGAGACTCGAGGAGAGGAGAGGAGACTCGAGGAGAGGAGACTCGAGGAGAGGAGACTCGAGGAGAGGAGAGGAGAGGAGACTCGAGGAGAGGAGAGGAGACTCGAGGAGAGGAGACTCGAGGAGAGGAGAGGAGACTCGAGGAGAGGAGACTCGAGGAGAGGAGACTCAAGGAGAGGAGACTCGAGGAGAGGAGAGGAGACTCGAGGAGACTCGAGGAGACTCGAGGAGAGGAGAGGAGAGGAGAGGAGAGGAGAGGAGAGGAGAGGAGAGGAGAGGAGAGGAGAGGAGAGGAGAGGAGAGGAGAGGAGAGGAGAGGAGAGGAGAGGAGAGGAGACTCGAGGAGAGGAGACTCGAGGAGAGGAGAGGAGACTCGAGGAGAGGAGAGGAGACTCGAGGAGACTTGAGGAGAGGAGACTCGAGGAGAGGAGACTCGAGGAGAGGAGAGGAGACTCGAGGAGAGGAGACTCGAGGAGAGGAGACTCGAGGAGAGGAGAGGAGAGGAGAGGAGAGGAGAGGAGAGGAGAGGAGAGGAGAGGAGAGGAGACTCGAGGAGAGGAGACTCGAGGAGAGGAGACTCGAGGAGAGGAGACTCGAGGAGAGGAGAGGAGAGGAGACTCGAGGAGAGGAGAGGAGACTCGAGGAGAGGAGACTCGAGGAGAGGAGAGGAGACTCGAGGAGAGGAGACTCGAGGAGAGGAGACTCGAGGAGAGGAGACTCGAGGAGAGGAGAGGAGACTCGAGGAGAGGAGACTCGAGGAGAGGAGACTCGAGGAGAGGAGACTCGAGGAGAGGAGAGGAGAGGAGAGGAGAGGAGAGGAGAGGAGAGGAGAGGAGAGGAGAGGAGAGGAGAGGAGAGGAGAGGAGAGGAGAGGAGAGGAGAGGAGAGGAGAGGAGAGGAGAGGAGAGGAGAGGAGAGGAGAGGAGAGGAGAGGAGAGGAGAGGAGAGGAGAGGAGAGGAGAGGAGAGGAGAGGAGAGGAGAGGAGAGGAGAGGAGAGGAGAAGAGAGGAGAGGAGAGGAGAGGAGAGGAGAGGAGAGAAAGAATAGAATAGACCAGACCAGGTTGGAAGAGACCTTCAAGATCACCAAGTCCAACCCATCATCCAACACCATCTAATCCACTAAACCATGGCACCAAGCACCACATCAAGTCTCCTCCTGAACACCTCCAATGATGATGATCCACCACCTCCCTGGGCAGCCCATTCCAATGGGCAATCACTCTCTCTATGAAGAATTTCTTCTTAACATCCAGCCTAAACCTCCCCAGGCACAGCTTGCGACTGTGTCCTCTTGTTCTGGTGCTGGTTGCCTGGGAGAAGAGACCAGCCCTTGCCTGTCTACAACCTCCCTTCAGGTAGTTGTAGAGAGCAACAAGGTCTTCCCTGATCCTGCTCCTCTCCAGGCTAAACAACCCCAGCTCCCTCAGCCTCTCCTCACAGGGCTTGTGCTCCAACCCCCTCATAAAGCTTTGTCACCAGCTTTGTTTTGGTAGAGAACAGTTTTCTCTGCAGCAGATAGTTTCTGAAAAATGTGTCTGAAAAAAAAAGAATAATCTGGTTTTATGTACTAATCCATATCAAAAGAAAGAAGTAATTGTCTTCAGGAGTTGGTGCACATAATGCTTTCATCCTGTTTCTTTCCATGTTTTCTCCATAAGAAAACAACCCATTAAAATGAAAAATATATTTCTGTTTAAAAGAAAAAAATAGATTCTTCTCTCAACTAACTATTTTTATCTAAAGCTGTGGTAACTATCTTGCTGCTGTGTCAGGTTTATCATCTCCTTTTCATGCAACAGTTAGCTTGAATAATCTCATATTCAAACCATTCCTGGTTTATGGTTCTTTGAGCATTTCAGGTAAACTTGAGCATTCGCTTACACTTGGACTTTAAAAGAGACAGCATTACTTGGAAGACTGTAAACAGATTTTGATGAAGAACCAAATGTTTCAGACATATTAGACCTATCAGTGTTTCCCCTGTGACTGTTAGCTATATTAGATGTCTTTTTTCTCCCAGGCAGCCAGCACCAGAACAAGAGGACACAGTCTCAGGCTGCGCCAGGGGAAGTTCAGGCTGGAGGTCAGGAGGAAGTTTTACACAGAGAGAGTGATTGCCCATTGGAATGGACTGCCCGGGGAGGTGGTGGAGTCGCCGTCACTGGAGGTGTTCAGGAGGAGACTTGACAGGGTGCTTGGTTACATGGATTAGTTGATTAGGTGGTGTTGGATGATAGGTTGGACGTGATGATCTTGAAGGTCTCTTCCAACCTGGTCTATTCTATTCTATTCTATTCTATTCTGTTACTTCTAATGTACCTTTCATTTATTGATTCTGAGTAGCACAAAAATCACTATAAGGAACAAAATTAGTAGTTGGGGATAGTTTCATTTAAGAATGAATTGATGCAGTATTTAACTTTACACTTTTAACCATTTAATTTTGGATGGATAAAGAAAATTTACTTAGTGAATTTCATTTCATTTTCTAATTGTATTACAATCAATCTGATTTCTGACCCATTTCAGACTTTCTGTCTCTTTAAGTCTTGACACAGATTTAAAGGCTACAAAAATGTTTACAAATTTTAAATGCTAGTCTAGAAATGTTTAAAAAAAAGCCACATTACTCATTCATGTGAATTTATTGATCAAATGATACCTACTGGCAAAAAAAAAATGAACTAAAGGGAAAAAAAAAAAAGTTTAAAAATCAAAGTTCATAAAAGATTTAGCAAAATAAATGGACATGTGTTTCACATTTGAGCAATAGATGAGGTACTAGGAAAAACAGAAAAGGCTTAACTTATTCTGCTGGCAGTAGCTAGCATTGTGTATTGCAGATAAAGTCCAAAATGAAGAAGAAAATATGTCTATGAAATTTCTCATTGTCAATGCTGAGAAGTTCATAACTGTTGGAAAAAATAAATCCCGCATTTTCTTTTCTTTAAAATATGATTTCCTTATCTGATTTAAGCAAATCTCTTCAGTGCAATGCAAGGGGTGTTTAATTTCTGAGTTTCAATGGGGAAAAAGCCACAATAATCTAACAGTGAAAAGATAGTGAAGAATATGATATACACCAGCATTTGCTGTGACAATATTTGCTCATATTTGTGCTTCATTCATTCATTCATTCATTCATTCATTCAAAAATATGCCTAAATAGAAGCATTTAATCCAATAAGAATTTGAAAACGCAATGGAAAAACAGGTTAGACAGGAAGTTAAAGATTCAGTCTATAGTAAATACAGCTTCCTTTATTAAGAATACCTGCATTTTAGGAAGGCACATTTAGCCTCTTAGCAAATGAATCAAGCTGCGCCAGGGGAGGTTTAGACTCGAGGTGAGGAGGAAGTTCTTCACCGAGCGAGTCATTCGTCATTGGAACGGATTGCCCAGGGAGGTGGTTGAGTCATCATCCCTGGAGGCGTTCAAGAGGAGATTGGATGTGGCACTTGGTGCCATGGTCTAGTCATGGGGTCTGTGTTGATAGGTTGGACTCAATGATCCTTGAGGTCCTTTCCAACCTAAGTTATACTGTGATACTGTAATATATTCAAAGAAAAACTACACCCTGCACATATAATGTAAAATAATTCAGTATTAAAGTAATAAAAAGCTTGATTCTATTGTGGCACCATTTAAGACTCAGAATTAGGGTCAAATGTGTATCTTCTCTGTCTTCCCTTCCTACTTTTTAAAAACTATTGTTATTTTATATAACTGCATTTACTCTTTGGTTAGAGTTTAATGTCCTTTATAGGACACACATATAATGTATTTTTTCACCTTTGGTCTGATACGAACTTCATTTGCATGTCCTCCAGAAGCCTTCAAAACAGTACTGCTGTCTGATGGCCAGCCTATATATGTTGCTCTTTTCAAAAAAGTACAGAACACTCTTCACAGGGCACAAATTCCTGCAGGCAGTATCTCTACATTAAACTGTGCGTGCAATAGTCTCAGTCCCTCCCAAAATTATCCCTTCTCTCTTTATTTTCATCTCATCTCAGCCTTTCCTAGCAGTTAATTTTCCTCCTCCTTGAAATAGAATTTTTTCTTTTACTACTTCGTAGCTGTATTTTAAGGTAAGTTTAATTTTATCAGCTGTTAAAGAAAATTTCATTTAAACACAGTGTTTCTGAATTAAATACATATTAGAACAGAAACAGAATTTTTACTCTTTCATTTTGCAAACTATAACCCCGGTAATTTTCCCATAATCTTGAAGGGAGTTTTACTCATATAATGCTTGAATGCACAAACCCTATGAGGAGAGGCTGAGGGAGCTGGGATTGTTTAGCCTGGAGAAGAGGAGACTCGGGGGTGACCTCATTGCCCTCTACAACTACCTGAAATGTGGTTGTAGCCAGGAAGGGGTTGGTCTCTTCTCCCAGGCAACCAGCACCAGAACAAGGGGACACAGTCTCAAGCTGCGCCAGGGGAAGTTTAGGCTCGAGGTGAGGAGAAAGTTCTTCACTGAGAGAGTCATTAGTCATTGGAATGTGCTGCCCAGGGAGGTGGTGGAGTCACCGTCCCTGGAGGTGTTCAAGAGGAGATTGGACGTGGCACTTGGTGCCATGGTCTAGTCATGTGGTCTGTGTTGATAGATTGGACTTGATGATCCTCGAGGTCTCTTCCAACCTTAATTATACTGTGATATTAAGCCATGCAGCTAAAATGGATATAAATATACTATTAAACATTTTTTACTTTGAAGGTATATATCGATTTGACAACATCTGTCACATCCCTAGGGAGACACTAAAAATCTCAGATTGCAGACCAGGAAAGAAGTCACATATATAAAATCAATAAGGAACCCTAAGGAGTAGCTGAGGAGTTAAGTCACAGAGGGAGGAACTTCTGCTTTTGTCACATACAGGGGCTGGACCTATCTCATGAGATAGATTCTTTCAAAATCCAAAGCCTTTTCTTTCAAAATGAAGCTGTGATACAATGTCATCTACCACCTAACTCATGTCACTTTCCCCCTGAAGACTGCTCTAACAAATCACAGGCCATTTTTTGTTCAGAAACCTTCTGGACTATACAAAGGAGAAACCAAGATCCATTAGAAACACTCAGCACATGACTCTGTAACCTTGTGGGGTAGGCACTCATCAGGGAAATAGTCAATTATGAGTTTGTTGTCAACTCTGCTCATCTTTTTCCCCAGAAGACTGGTTACTGAAAGGTATAAAACAGCATCTTGAAGCAAAGGCAGAATTTATGAACACTATAAATGCTGAATTATAGCATAATGTAGTTTTCAACTGCTGCTCTTCTCACTTGCCACCAATATCTTCTTTCACCTCTTCTGTATATTCCTGTGAATCACATATTTCCTGTAGAGGAGGAGAAGATGAAGGAGTAGCTTCCCATTGCTAACCTCAGCACACAACATATTCTAGAAGTATAAACACCTTCAGACATATATGAATTTTAACCCATTAACCTGAAAAGGGCATTGAACCTGAGAGTATGAATGCTATAAATCTTCAATATGTTTTTTTGTTCATTGAGAGCTCTACTGTTGATGTCAGTCAGGTGTTCTTAGGAAATGCACATTAAATGTCCTTTGGAGACCTTTGGTATTTGGCTGCTCTTAGGCATTTGATAGCTGGCAAATTGTGTAGATTGCAGCAGTTTTGATGTACTTGAATAAGAAAGTCACACTAGGCACTGGGGAAGTTTCAGTCAAAAAGGGAGATACCTGTGAGGTTTAAACACCTGCAAGATTAGACTTTTTATTGTCAGCTATAACTTCAGCTGTAAAATCTTCATTTGATATATCCTTCTTGTCCTTGGCATACACAGACCTAACAATGTATAATTCACTGCAGTAAAGAAAAACAAAACAAACAAAACAACAACAAAAAAAAAACATGAAACAAACATAACCCAAACCAACCAACCAATATATAAAAGTCTGAGGTAAATTAAAACATGTAAATATAACCTGCTTTTTCAAGACAAAGCAATACATTATTCTTATTCCCCATCTTAGTAGCACATTATTTTGTTTGTCCAAATTGTTCAATCCTTTTGCAGAATAGGCCAGAGTTTAGCCCGATTCCTCTGCCTAAGACAAGCAGTCAATTTTAATTAACTCAATGTGCAGGAGTCTTTGGCATTTGTGGAAACTGGGCACGCAGCCAACCCCCAAAGCACCTCTGATCAGTTTGCCTGGAAAGAAGCAAAGAAAAGGAAGATGTTTGCTCAGAGAGCTTAGAATTATTGTCTGAAATCTCAACAGCTGGAAATAAAATTAATTATACAGTTCTGCCTTCTTTACCTATCGGCGTAGCACAATCCCTGTGACTATTCACATAACCAAGCACAAGGGAGCCTCTCCTCTGGAGACACTGTTTGCTATATGGAAATGTTACATTAGTTCATCATTCATGTTCCTGTTGAAGTTCAGCATACCTAAAGTACTTAATGTAGTAATAACAACAACAATGGCAATATCTATGTTATTTAAATTTGTGCATGCCTCTATGTGTGCTCAGAGACAAAGCACTTTAAAAGCTTCAGTGGAATACTTCTTGAAGTGACAGGGAAAAAATTGTCAAAGACTTTCTTTCACACATTTTGGACTAACTCCATGAGGCATCATTAAGGTGGTAGGAGATCTACATTAAATTTTCAAAGAGCCAGCATTTTTTATGCTTTTGTTGAATCCGAAATATAGAATCCTCAGTATGTGCAACCTTTTCTCTATTCCTCTTATAAAGCAGCAGTGTATGAATGATAAACCAGTATGTGTGTGTCAACACAAGTAATTTATTTTACAATTGACTAAATCTAGAAATAGCAAGGTAACCTTTCAAGGTTTGCAGTGAGAGTTTCTCAAGAAATAAAAATGTGTATTTTATCCAACTAATGAAATAGTCACATTTAGCCTACTGCAGCATATGGTATGCTTAGGAAAATGAAAGGTTTTTTTTTTCTACTCAAAAAAACCCAGAAATCTGCTGAAAACATGCTGTGTATAGAACATTTCTTCCATTATTCAAATCCTTTATAGACAACAAAACATTTTCAAAGATAAAAATTGTCCCTTGATAATATTCAACGCAACCTTGTACTCAAACTTTGCAGAGGATTTAAAAAGAAAAACAAGCAAACAAACAGGAAACCCAAACCATACTATTAAAGCAGGTCTGAATTAACTAAACTTCAGCCATTACTTTCAAGAGTGTCAAACTGCCACCTAGATGTTTAAACGTTTATCTTGATTTTACACAATTACTTTTGGTAAAAGTTTTCAGAAAGATACAAATAGAAAAGGTATGAAATGGAAAAACTGTAACCTTCACAGTATCACAGTATCACAGTATAACTTAGGTTGGAAAGGACCTCAAGGATCATCGAGTCCAACCTATCAACACAGACTCCATGACTAGACCATGGCACCAAGTGCCACGTCCAATCTCCTCTTGAATGCCTCCAGGGATGATGACTCCACCACCTCCCTGGGCAACCTGTTCCAATGATGAATGACTCGCTCGGGGAAGAACTTCCTCCTCACCTCGAGTCTAAACCTCCCCTGGCGCAGCCTGAGACTGTGTCCCCTTATTCTGGTGCTGGTTGCCTGGGAGAAGAGACCAACCCCCTCCCGGCCACAACCACCCCTCAGGTAGTTGTAGAGGGCAATGAGGTCACCCCTGAGCCCCCTCTTCTCCAGGCTAAACAATCCCAGCTTCCTCAGCCTCTCCTCATAGGGCTTGTGTTCAAGGCCTTTGCCCAGCCTTGTTGCCCTTCTCTGGACACGTTCAAGTGTCTCGTTGTCCTTCTTAAACTGAGGGGCCCAGAACTGGACACAGTACTCAAGGTGCGTGAACACAGCAAATGCAGACCCTCAAATACCTGTAACATTGCCTGTTTCTGGATAGAGGCTTCACTGTTAAAGAGCCCACTATAGAGCTGAGACGCCAGGGTTTTAGCAGTAAATTTGCACACAATTTCAAGATACAACATTTGTCACTTCTTTCCATCTATGTGAGCAGCATGAAATATTTTCTTTTCACAGGCTGCATCAATATCTTGACTAAAAAAAGAATTTACATGGAGTTTTGGGAAATGCTTTAAGCATTCTTGGTCTGACATGAGAAAAATGGAAGGCTGGTTTCTCTTGTTCTGGTTATTGTGTCTCTAATGGTTATAATCCCTACCAGTAAGTTTTTTAACTCCCCTTTTCTCCAACTTTTTTAGCTGTGTTCTTTCATTGATAAATCTGAAATGTACCTGAGCTAAGCACATTTTTACTGCTTCAATTAAAACCTGTGTTATTAACTTCATAGTGGTGAAGCATGCATTGTAAATTTAAGTCACGTATTTCTGTGCAACTCTGTAAGAGTTGCAGCACATTGTTGAGTAACATAAAACTTAAAAAGGTTATTCTCTTTAGTTTCTGTAAAGAAGTGCAGACTTTCTATGAACTGGTTGTGCTATAAGATGAGAATTTGCAACATGAAGCCTCCTACAACGGTTAAGAAGGCTTCATCACTAGGCTTCCCTTAATGCAATGGCCTGTATCTGCACGCCAGCCATAAGGATCCCTTTGTTGCCTTGGTCATCAATTCTTATCCATAAGCTTTCAACTTTCTTGTGGCTACTGTTCAGGGACATCTCCTCAAAACCTATCCACTTCTTGATGTAGAAGGCAATGCCTTCGCCCTCATTCTTGTCCCTTCTGAAGACCCTGCAGCCATCGATAGTTGTACTCCAGTCATGGGATTTGTCCTATTGAGTTTCAGTAATGGCAGCCAGAGCAGCAGCATGGTGGTTTCCATCTCCTCCTAATTGTTTCCTATGCTGTGTCCATTGGTTGTAGAGGCTCTACAGCTGGGCTGTTGATCATGTCATCTCCTTAGAAAACTTCCCATCAATTTCTTTGAAGTATTTCAGTGATGTTTCCCTGTGGGCTCCTCTTTTCTCAGAAGCCCATGGCTTGTCTCTGTAAGACTTCAGGCTTGCTGCAGTGACCCCAGCATGCCTCCGAGAAACAGGCCAAGGGATCTCACTAGCACCCTATCCTTCTAAACAGTGTGTCTTGCCACACCTTCTCACAGACTATAATAGCATTATGCCCTTCCCCCTTTAAGTCTACATCACCTGCTATTGCTAATTCTTTTACTAGGCCAATAGTTTGCTGTCCCAGACAACCAGTTTAATATAGAAGATACAGCCACTGCTTCTCAGGTAATTTTTATGGCACTGAGGGACAACAATGTAACAGGAAAACAAATACATTTCCCAATCCCAAATGATAAGTTACTTTGCACAGCCTGGGACATGATTGTTTGAGTCCATTTTTTCTTGAGTTTGTAAACCAGTTTTACAATATTTTGTGTAATAGCAGAATAGAACCTATGGTATGGATACAAGTGGAGAGGTATAGAACACAACATTCTATTAAACTTTGCAAGCTCTTATAACGGTTTCCACATAATTCTTATTACATTTTCATAGATTTTTGTTGTTGTTTTTAACTCCATTAAATTCCATGCAATTATTCAAACCCATTCTTCTTCTTCTTCTTATCCTCAGCCCTGTCCTCTGACAACTTTACTTAATTCCAACTTCACAGAACTCTCTGTATATTGAAAGGAGTCTCCTTGAAAGAGAAAATAAAGTGTGCAGAGGTGTATTTTCCATGAAATGTGAGAGTCTGGTCACAGAAGTGACATATCTAGGAAGGAGGAGGTTGTGATGATAAGGATGGGATGTTAATTTTAATAATTCATTTGAGAAATGTTGTACCAGATGTCTCAAAGAGCTGATAAGCAATGTAGAAATCCATAACTTGTAAATTATTGAATTTCACACACCCATGGCTCAGTGAGCAATCTATACACACATACACGTACTAGTCCCAAAGGTCATAATGGGCAATGACTCCTTATAAGTGTTATACAGTGGATAAACAAAGTTCTTAGCAAGATAGAAGTGGGAAAAGAAGCTCTGCAGTTTTCACCTCAAGTGTCAGACAGAAAATGAGTCCTAAATCTCACTTGTGAGTAGCCACGGAAACACCACTTTGTGTTCTATTGTCTGATCTAAACTCAGCCATCTGATGCAAACTCAAATAAGTTACTGAAGTCTGAAACAATTTTCACAACTGAGACAATGAAACAGCTGTTTTATTTCTATCAATCATAGAATCATAGAATGAACTGGGTTGGAAAGGACCTCTAGAGGTCAGCTAGTCCAACCCCCCTGCAGTAAGCAGGGGCATCCTCAACTAGATCTGGCTGCTCAGGGTACTATCAAGTCTGACTCTAATGTCTCCAGGGATAGGGCCCCCACTGCCTCTTTGGGTAACCTGTTCCAGTGTTTCACTACCCTCATAGCAAAGAAATGCCTCCTAATGTACAGTCTAAATTTACTCTTCTTTAGTTCAAAGCCATTGTCCCAGGTCCTAGTTGCTCTATGCCTCTGTAAACAGTCCTTCCCCAGCTTTCTTGTAGGCCCCCTTCAAGTACTGGAAGACCACTATAAGACCTTCTCTTCTCCAGGCTGAACAGCTCCAACTCCCCCATCCTGTCTTTTTAGGAAAGGTTCTCCATCCCTCTGATAATATTTTTTGGCCCACTTCTGGACCTTCTCCATTCAGTCTAATACTCCTTGTGTTGAGGGCCCAAGACATGAACACAGTACTCCAGGTGAGGTCTCATGAGAGCTGAGTAGAGTGGCAGAATCACCTCTTTTAATCTGATAGCCACGCTTCTTTTGATGCACCCCAGGATGCAATTGGCCCTCAAGGCTGGAAGTGAGCATTCCTGGCTCATGTCCCAGCCTATATTGATATCTAGGATTGTCCTGAATCAGGTGCAGAATCTTGCACTTGGCCTTGTTCAGTCTCCTGAGGTTCGCCTGGGCTCACTTCTCCAGCAAGATAACCTTCCATGATTTCAAGTACAGGCATAGGAGAAATGACATTTTAGAGCAGAATTATTTCACAATTTCAATGTGTAACTTGTTCCCCCATGCTGATTTTCACAGATCCTGAGGACACTACCAACCAACTGAAGTGCATGATATGCTGCCTGCATGCCAATCATCTGTAGAGACCAAACATAGAAATCTAATAGTGCTTACCACCCCCAATTTTGGACAAAAGCAACATGTTGTTTAATGCAAAAGCAAGCAGGAGTATTGTATCCAGGTCTGGAGCCCTCAATATAGGAAGGACATGGACCTGATGGAGCAGGTGCAGAGCAGGGCCACAAAAATGATCAGGGGGTTGGAGCACCTCTGCTATAAAGACAGGCTGAAGGAGCTGAGGTTGTTCAGCCTGGAGAATAGGAGGCACCAGGGAGACCCCCCTTACAGTACCTGAAGGGGGCCTGCAAGAAGGATGGAGAGAGACCGTTTACAAAGGCTTGTAGTGATAGGATGAGGGACAATGACTTCAAACTGGAAAAGAGTAGATTTAGATTGCATATTAGGAACAGTTTCTTTACTATGAGGGTAGTACAACACTGGAACAGGTTGCCCAAGGCAGTAGTTGAGGCCCCATCCCTGGAGATATTCAAAGTGAGGCTTGACAGGGCTCTGGGCAGCCTGATCTAGTTGAGGATGCCCCTGCTGACTGCAGAGGAGATTGGACTAGATGACCCTTTCAACCCAGACCATTCTATGACTCTATAATTAGAGTGTTCCATACAGCAACATTAATTATCAAGTCTATGTCTGATAAAGATAAAACTATCATTTCCTATACCTTCTTTAAATGCTAAAACCATAAATGCTTGTAACTTTGATTATTTTGTTCACAAATCTCTAGGTTTCCCAGACCTCTAATATATTAGAATACAGAAAATCTTTCAGAATTTATGCACTTACTATAACATAATTATCTTCCCAATTGCTCCCATCTTCTAGCCCCAGGGTTTCAAAGACATATAACTAGTAATAAGTATGCTACTTCACTTCCCATCCTGCATTAAGCCTTAATGTATTGCATGTGGTGTTTTCATTTGTAAAATGAAAATCAAGCTATCAAGATTCCTGATACTTTGCACATCATTGCCTTTCCATGAGGCTAAAAAATTGTTCACTTTTTCAAATGTTCAATAGGAAACTAGTGTATCAATAACCCATCTGCTGGATAAGTGTGTTCAATGGCAAATATCATTTAAAAATACAATAAAAAGAAAACTAGAGGAATTGCTTAATCACTGGTATCAACATCTACATTTAATATGAATTATAGTGGGCATTTTCACCTTAGTTATTATAAGAAAAGTTAGTAAAAAGCTGTGATATCATTCCACAACAATTCCTCTTGCAAGCCGTCCTCTGTCCAAGAATGCATTCACTTCATAGATTCATACTCTGTATCCTGAAAATGTGTTTCCAACCACAGAGTTAGTACTGAATTCTTTCATTCATTGTGCATACAGACTTCACTAGACATTCCTTCCGTGCTCTGATGTCTCTTTCCATTGTTAAACTCTTGCTCTCAATCTGCTCTTCCTTGACCCCAGATTAGTGTGCTGTACCAGAAGCTAAGAAGATTAAAAAGAAACTGATCTGTATAGCAGTCCTTTTTGGTGGTCATGGCAGACACTACCATGCGAGTGATGTATTTCTCCTCATAATGTTTGAAGTTACAAGTGCAGTGTTAATAAAGTTAATGCGACGTCTTCCATTTCAGTGAAGACTTCAGAGGTACAAACTCAACCTCTTCCAATATTAAAAGTCTTATTAGAACAATAAACCAACCCAGGTTGGAAGAGACCTTCAAGATCATCGTGTCCAACGCATCAACCAATCCAACCCACCCAAACAGCTAACCCATGCAACCAAGCACCCCATCAAGTCTCCTTCCGAACACCTTCAATGACAGCGACTCCACCACCTCCCCGGGCAACCCATTCCATAGCGCAATCACTCTCTCTGTATAGAACTTCTTCCTAACATCCAACCTGAACCTCCCCTGATGCAGCCTGAGACTGTGTCCTCTTGTTCTTGTACTGGGTGCCTGGGAGAAGAGACCATCATCCGCCTGTCTACAACCTCCCTTCAGGTAGTTGTAGAGAGTGATAAGGTCACCCCTGAGTCTCCTCTTCTGCAGACTAAGCAACCCCAGCTCCCTCAGCCTCTCCTCATAGGGCTTGTGTTCCAAACCCCTCACCAACTTTGTTGCTCTTCTCTGGACTCGTTCCAGCAAGTCAACCTCCTTCCTAAACTGAGGGGCCCAGAACTGGACACAGGACTCGAGGTGTGGCCTAACCAGTGCAGTGTACAGGGGCAGAATGACCTCCCTGCTCCTGCTGGCCACACTGTTCCTGATGCACGCCAGGATGTCATTGGCCCTCTTGGCTGCCTGGGCACACTGCAGGCTCATGTTCAGCCTACCATCAACCAGTACCCCCAGGTCTTGAACATCTGCATGATGTTAACTGAGTTAATCCTCTGTTTGTTGGTTTTATCAAAATCATGTGCAAACATCCCTAACTCACCTCCACACTCCCTGAAGCTCCCCTTTCATAAATTTTATTTACAGGTACTACTCCCTCTTCCAAATAAATATGCCTTATAACTGGACAGATGCAGACATTGGCTCATCTCAATTAAAGGACAACTAAGAAATATTCCCAAAACTCCACTTAAAACATTCAATTACTTTTACATGATAAAATAGCTGTCTGGATGGCTGGGCCAAAAGAGTGGTGGTAAAAGGATTTAAATCTGGTTGGCCCCCAGTCATTAGTGGTGTCCCCCAGGTGCAGTAGAGGGGCCTGTTTTCTTTAGTATTTTTATTAATGATTTGTATGAAGGAATTGAGCTCACTCTCACTATGTCTGCAGATGACACCAAGCTGGGTGACTGTGTTGACCTGCTAGAGAGTAGGGAAGATTTACAATGGGGTCTGGACAGGTTAGACCGATGGGCCAAAGCTAACTGTATGAAATTCAACAAGGCCAAGTGCCAGGCTATGCACCTGGGTCACTACAACCCCATGGTAAGCTACAGACTTGGGGATGTGTGGCTGGAAAGCTACAACTTGCAGAGGGACCTGGGCGTATTGGTTGACAGGCAATTTAACTTGAGTCAGAAGTGTGCTTAGGAGGCCAAAAAAGCCAATGGCACTATGGCCAGCAGGAACAGAGAGGTGATGATCCCACTGTATTCAGCACTGACAAGGGCACACCTTGAGTATTGTGTTCAGCTCTGGGCCCCTCACTGTAGGAAGGGTAGTGAGGTGCTGGAGCATGTCCAGAGAAGGGCAATGAGACTCATGAAGGGCAACAAGGCTTGTGAAGGGCCTGGACCATGTGCCCTGTGAGGAGCAGCAGAGGGATCTGGAGTTGTTCAGTTTGGAGAAAAAGAGCAGAGGGGAGACCTTGTCAGTCTCTACAACTACACGAAAGAAGGTTGCAGCAAGGAGGGCCACAGCCTCTTCTCCTTGGTAGAAAGCAACAGGACTAGAGGAAATGGATGCATGCTGTGCCAGGAGAGGATTAGGCTGGATATTAGGAAATATTTCTTCACTGAAAGGGTTATCAAATATTGGAATGGTTTGCCCAGGGCAATGGTAAAGTCACAATCCCTGGCGGTATTTAAACAGCATGTGGGTCTGGAGCTTAGGGGCATGGTTTAGTGCTGACCTTGCAGTGCTGGCTGAAGGTTGGACTAGATGATCTTGAAGGTCTCTTCCAAAGAGATATATTCTTTGATTACATAATCAGGTAGCTGAGTCATTCTGCTCTTTGCATTGACTATCCAAAACAAATGAAATTTAGGTCTCAAGAGGAACTCACTCTGAAACCTAAAACTGGACTAGAGGTAGAATGAAACAGCCAACAGAATAAAGCACACAGGGTGTCTAATTAATTGTTTCAGCTGAACACTAAGTCTCATGGCACCTGCACTTAGTGTTCTCCATGTTCTTTTCTGTTTGGAAATCTCGCTTAGAAATTGCAGCAGTCTTTAACACTCCTCTGGGCTTTTTGGATTTGTCTTACTGTAAAAAGAACACAAGCAGCAGCTGATCAGTGATAAAGCACATACATTACTCCTTTGGTGCATCCAGGAAATCCTGACTCTTTACACCATTCCTTCAGCAATGATCTGCACAAATGTTGGAAAAGCAGAGCACTGAAGAGTACAGCTGCAGAAATCTGTGCATATCTGTATATATAGTGTATAACAGAGAAATGGAGGTAGTTAAAAATAACTTTTAATTTGACAGGATTTAATCTGTACTGTTTAGACAGGATGATCATATTTGGCATACTGAGGATTTGTGTGACCGCACAACACAGGCATACATATTCCTGTCCAATAAAAGTTGAAAAGCGTTACATTCTGCAAAGCCACTTTTGCATATAACTTCAGCAAAAGCCATAAATATCAGCCTAAACTTTCACACAAATATGGAGATTCCTGAAGATTCCTTCCTTCTGATTCTCTGGATTTCTTTGTCAGAAGAAGTTCTGCAGCCAAAGATTAATCTCCTGCCATTGATTTAGTGAGCAAAAACTCCATCTGTTTCAGTACAGATATGTGCATCTGAAATGGAACAGATGAGCATGACTCAGTGGAAATTATCATCTAAAATCAGAAACAAAATCTAAAATAAAAATCTATTTAATTTTTGTTCCAGAAATTAGTAGTAAATCAGTGCAGCAAGCTAGACCTCTATTAAAAAAAAAAGAAATCTCTGGTTTTATTGCAGAAGTAAAAGAAATGCTATTTTCAAAAGCTCAGGGTAATATAAATGAAGCCACAAAGGCACCATATACAGCTTCCATAGAAAGTAAGTTTCCTACAAGATTAATTTTAAATGAATAGTTTTAAAGTCAACACGATGCTAATGGTCTTTCCCAACTGAAATGATTTTGTGATTCTATTATTTGGTTATTTTAGTCACCTCCCAATCTCTTTAGGTCTACCTGATTTGTTATTCTAATGATTGCTTTGCATTCAAAAGTAGAGCGTTCAGCCTTCTTTCTTACAGCTGGCATGTTCTGTTCATTGCTGGATTATCTTGGAAAATCAGCAATTGTGTGTGTTTGGATGATCAAGAGCACCATTCAAATTAAACAGCAGATGATAATGCAGCTCAGAAAGTAGAGCCAAATTCATTAGTATACAGAAGTTCATACCAGACAAGAACATGTTGCATTTATGTATCCAATATTCACAGACACGTTTGTGGTCCTATTTCTGTTATGAAGTAAATAATGCAATTTAATAATCACAGAGGTTCTTCTTTCAATTAAAGATAAGCACATATTTGTGGTAGGTTGCTCATTAACAATAAAAGCAGTTTCCATGTTTCTGCTGAACTACAAACTTTGGTGCAATCACTCATTATGGTCCACTAAGCACAGAAAAAATACTCTATTTGACCTTTCTACCAGCTCATCTGCCATGGCTTTCATCCAACTGCATCAATTCAAATGGATTTGCATCTGTTTTAAAAAGGCTGAGACCTTCAGTTTGCAGAAACAAAGGTGAGATTAATTTTAACCAAATGTATTTGGTAAATTTTAGACAAGAATGTCATTCATGCAATAAATATTGTTAGGTCATGAGAAGCATAGGTTAGCCTTCTAAGCAAAATTTATATACAGGAAAGGAGTTTATCTGGCATCCTTATCAGCTCTTTGCTATATGCTTCAAGAAAGTAGGAAACGAGGATTTCATCAAAATGAGAGGGCAATACTGCTCATGGTATAGAATAGAATAGAATAGAATAGAATAGAATAGAATAGAATAGAATAGAATAGAATAGAATAGAATAGAATAGACCAGGTTGGAAGAGACCTTCAAGATCATCACGTCCAACCTATCACCCAACACCACCTAATCAACTAACCCATGCAACCAAGCACCCTGTCAAGTCTCCTCCTGAACACCTCCAGTGATGGCGACTCCACCACCTCCCCGGGCAGCCCATTCCAGTGGGCAATCACTCTCTCTGTGTAAAACTTCCTCCTGACCGCCAGCCTGAACTTCCCCTGGCGCAGCCTGAGACTGTGTCCTCTTGTTCTGGTACTGCCTGCCTGGGAAAAGAGCCCAACCTCTGCCTGTTTACAACCTCCCTTCAGGTAGTTGTAGACAGCTATAAGGTCACCCCTGAGTCTCCTCCTCTCCAGGCTAAGCAGCCCCAGCTCCCTCAGTCTCTCCTCATAGGGCTTGTGTTCCAAGCCCCTCACTAACTTCGTTGCCCTTCTCTGGACTCGTTCCAGCAAGTCAACCTCCTTCCTTAACTGAGGGGCCCAGAACTGGACACAGTAGTTGAGGTGTGGCCTAACCAGTGCAGTGTACAGGGGCAGAATGACCTCCCTGCTCCTGCTGGCCACACTGTTCTTAATGCAGGCCAGGATGCCATTGGCCCTCCTGGCCACCTGGGCACACTGCAGGCTCATGTTCATCCTACCATCAACCAGCACCCCCAGGTCCCTCTCTGCCTGGCTGCTCTCCAGCCACTCTGACCCCAGCCTGTAGCACTGCATGGGGTTGTTGTGGCCAACGTCCAGCTGGCACTAAACACCTGCAAGAAACCTGCCTGACTGGCAAAATTAAGGCCAACTGAAAGACATCCTTGTTGGAAATATTGTAAGACTCCAATAAATCAACAAGAACCTTTAGCATTAATTTATCACCTAATATTGTCAATCTAACACACTGAAGGAAAGAAGTAGAGATCATTAAATTTGATTTGTTGTTGATTTTAACGTATGATTCAAAAAGCTCCATCATATGAAGGACAAATAATAGTTGAAATATGTATTAGGAGGAATGATAGGGGGGGGAAATACAGATAGAGCCAAACTGAGGAAAACAAAAGGCAATCACCAATTGTAGCAGGAACTAGGGGATGGGACTTTATAGATCCTTGTGATACAGCAGTTGTCACAGTGGTTGTTCACAGATACTAAAAATGGTGTCCAGAGGAAAATAAAGGGGGGGGGGGGGGGGAGGGAAGGGCAAAAAAAAGCAAGAGAAGATAGTCAAGAATGAAATGTTACACAGTAAAGATCAGAATATACCAAAACAGATTTCAAAGTTGGCAGACAAAAAGAAAAAATTAAGTGGCTTATGCCTGTGATTATACTGCATTGTAAGCACTTTCCTTTTCATTTAGTGTAAGTGACAAGACCTACATTTAAATTTACCAGATTTTTTTCAATATACAGCTAATATCTGAGTAAGTCTCAGAAACAGCATCCAACTTCCCATGTACAGACCAAAGACGATTCAAAGCAGTGAGTAAGAAATGTATCCTACTGGCAGAATTTCTAAAGGCTGGGAATTAGAAGGTTGCACATTATCACTTTTTCAATCTGATGAACATCATGAAAGTTCAGCAACATGAAATTTTATAATTTGACCACAATGACATTGTAAAGAAGTTAACTACATGTGATTAGATTTTAAGCAATATAACAAAAGTTAGGTTTTCCTTAATTTTACGTCAATTAAAATCCTCTCAGAATTCCATTTCATTGCAACGTGCTGTAATCTGTTATCTAGCGCCCACCATGTGCTATATTATCACAGACTCTCTACAGTGATTAACCTCAGAAATTTAATTAAAATGTAATTAATTTTATGCTTTGCTTATTTAGAGAATCACAGAATACAAAATCACAGAATCAGAGAATTACGGAGGCTGAAATGGACCTCTGAGATCATCAAGTCCAGTCTATGACCTTGGTGAAAATCAGGTAGTAGCTGAAGCTTGGATTTAACCATTTCTTTATGTCAAAAGATACCAAATATTTTGTAAACTGTGAACTACATTCTGACAGTAATGAGTAGGAGCTCTATGAATTATCACTGTATTTAGGGAGATAAAATAGGCTGTTTGTGTCACTGTATTTAGGGCCATTTTTTATTTACCTTTGGCAATTTGATACACCTTGCAAGACAGTCCCCCTGGAGAGCTGCCACACTGCTGCTAATTGACTATATGCTTACATCAGAGATTTTCACAGTATCACAGTATCACAGTATCACTTAGGTTGGAAAGGACTTCAAGGATCATCGAGTCCAACCTATCAACACAGACCCCATGACTAGACCATGGCACCAAGTGCCACGTCCAATCTCCCCTTGAACACCTCCAGGGTCAATGACTCAACCACCTCCCTGGGCAACCCGTTCCAATGACAAATTACTCGCTCGGTGAAGAACTTCCTCCTCACCTCGAGTCTAAACCTCCCCTGGCACTGCTTGAGACTGTGTCCCCTTGTTCTGGTGCTGGTTGCCTGGGAGAAGAGGCCGTTTTTTTTCATGAAGAAGAAATGTCAGCAAAGTATACTGACTATAAGGAAAGTTCAGAGTGAAAATAGCCAAATATCCTGTCACAGTTTTTATTGGGATATCATCAGAGATTCCTTTTCTGTGTTGACTGTAACAGCTGTAGAGTTTCTGGGTTTAAAAATAAATAAATCCCAATGTAGTGACTCAGCTACTTTGGTAAAACTGAGATCAGTATTGACCATGCATAATTCCCTCAAGCACAGTTTTGAAGGCAAGGTCTGTCAAGCAGCTGGCAATATGCTTAGTAAATAACATTTAACATGCGTCAATGAAGTTCTAAATGGAACTCCGTTAAAAAGATGCCTAAGGAACAAGACCCTGGAAATTCAACAACAAGGAAAGGCACTTCAACCAGAATGGACCTGCCACTACTGAACAGGGGCAAGGAGGTCTGCCATCCTCCTCCTACACTTCAACTCTCAGCTATTCTGCCATCTAGTCCTGTCACACATTCCACAACATCATTCTTGTACCCAACCTCTTTACCCTTCCCAATCACTATTCCCATGTGTTACCAACTATGAGAACCGCTCCAACAAACGCACACTTGCCCAAGAGATAATGTTTTAGAAAATAGCCTGAGTATTGCATGAATTTTCTGCTTTGATCAATTCTAATTCCCCCAGATAAAGCCCCTAAACAAAAGCAGATTGCACCAAACTTTGCTCTCTCCCTGTTTTCTGCCAAGCTCTGGATCCAAGCTAACAGTGAATGAATGCAAGACCAATGAATTAATACTTCATGACCAGACTGCTATTAGTAGCAAATTGAGACCTTTAGTATCTTCATCAGTAACATTGTTTCATTTCCCACAATGGATAATAAAAAATCTTTTTTTTTAAATAAGGATAGTGTACTGCAAAAACCTTTTGAGTTACAAAATCCACATTTCAATCACCAGTCTAACTCAACCACCATATTTAAAAGGAATGATTGGTTGTTTTCTTATTGCTTTACCTTTTTCAAGAACAAAACCCCTTATGAAGTTGGTGACTTTCAGATGAGAGTAGAATTATAGACTACAATAAATACACCATACTGTGGTATTCAAGGTGTTGAAAACAGAATTCAGGAGACACAAAGAGTGGCTGTCAATGGCTCCATGTCCCAGTGGAGGCCAGGGACAAGTGGAGTACCTCAGGGATCAGTCCTGGGACCTGTCTTGTTCAACATCTTTGTGGGGGACATGGACAGTGGCATTAAGTGCACCCTCAGCAAGTTTGCTGATGACACCAAGCTGTGTGGTGCAGCAGACACGCTGGAGGGAATGGAGGCCATCCAGAGGGACCTTGACAAGCTGGAGAGGTGGGCACAAGCCAACCTCATGAGGTTCAATAAGAGCAAGTGCAGGGTCCTGCATCTGGGTCGAGGCAATCCCAGGCACAAATCCAGGCTGGGCAGTGACTGGCTGGAAAGCAGCCCTGAGGAGAGAGACTTGGGGGTGCTGGTGGACAAAAAGCTCAACATGAGCTCTCAGTGTGCACTTGCAGCCCACAAAGCCAATCAGATCCTGGGCGGCATCAGGAGAAGTGTGGCCAGCAGGTCAATGGAGGTGATCCTCCCCCTCTACTCAGCCCTGGTGAGACCCCACCTGGAGTACTGCGTCCAGTTCTGGAGCCCCTATTACAAGAGGGATATGGACATGCTGGAAGGTGTCCAGAGAAGGGCCAGGAGGATGATCAGAGGGCTGGAGCACCTCTTCTATGAGGACAGACTGAAGGAGTTGGGGCTGTTCAGTCTGCAGAAGAGAAGGCTCCGAGGTGACCTAATTGTGGCCTTCCAGTATCTGAAGGGGGCCTACAGGAAGGCTGGGGAGGGACTTCTCAGAATCTCAGGTAGTGATAGGACTAGGGGGAATGGAATGAAACTGGAGGTGGGGAGATTCAGGCTGGATGTGAGGAGGAGGTTCTTCCCCATGAGAGTGGTGAAGCCCTGGAATGGGTTGTCCAGGGAGGTGGTTGGGGCCCCGTCCCTGGGGGTGTTTAAGCCCAGGCTGGATGAGGCTCTGGCCAGCCTGATCTAGTGTGGGGTGTCCCTGCCCATGGCAGGGAGGTTGGAACTAGCTGATCCTTGTGGTCCCTTCCAACCCTGACTGATACTACTATGATACATTCTCCTTGTGAACCGAACAAGTAGGTCATAAAGACTGTTTTCACTAAATAGAAGTATTAGAAATGTAATAAAATATTCCTTTAGTGCTTGATCTACTTATTCCTGCTTTCATTATTCACACTAAATATTCCTTTTTATCATTTCAGTCAGTTGGCATGGATTTTTACTAGCTTCATATAGATCCCTAAGTTTACTAGCACATGCTTAAAATTTGATTACGCTTTTCAGGTTTAGAAGATGACTCCTACCAAAAGAATTCCTGCGATCGTATGCTAAGCCTGCTACAAAATCAAATTACTTTATGCACTGAGCTCATTTGAAATGCTGAGTTTGAACCTTAGCCTCAGTTTAACTATAATAATCAGAAAGTTTAACTGCAATATTCAGCAACGATTTTCACTTAAGGTTGACACTGACATTTCTACTGTGTCTGCACATCAACAAATATTTAGAAACTATTAGTCACGGTGCAGGATACTTTCAGGAAAGATGACTGTCAATTTTAATACATACTTAAATGGTGTAGGTCAGGATCTATTTTTCCTTTGTCTGATCTGAAAATGTTTCTCATCATGCTAGCAGCCTGAGTTGACAAGGCATTGAAACAGAGGCATAATGTCAAACCTAGCAACCTCACTGGAGTCAATGACACTTTTGAATGCTTCAAATTAGGCAGCAATGAACTGTCTCACTCAAAGAAGGTAACAGTGCTTGTAGTTATTATATTATTATTTAAAGATAAGGATTTACCTTTGAAATTTTTAAACTAAGTCTGAACAAAGGCTTGAAGAGTATGCTGTAAAAAAGCAAAACAAAACAAAACGAAGTTGAGAGTGGATGTAGACGATCAAATTATTTTTCCAACTGTTAAATTCTTTGTTTGCACAACACAGAGTGAAATGTGACTCTCAATAATATTAAATTAAAAATGTTGAAATATAAGCATTGTGACAACATTAAATTCAAAACCACAGAATCACAGAAACATTCAGGTTTGAAAAGACCCTTGGGATCACCAAGTGTAACCGAGAATCCTACTCTATGAGGTTCACCCCTAAACCATACCCCCAGGCATCACATCCAAACATCCTTTAAACACATCCAGGGCTGGTGACTTAACCACCTCCCTGGACAGACCCTTCTAATGCCTGACCACTCTAGCTGTGAATTTTTTTTCCTAATGTCCAGTCTAAACCTACACACCCACAGTTTGAGGCCATTCCTTCTCATTCTATCACTAATTACCTGTGAGAAGAGACCAGCACCAAATGTTGAAATACAAACATTCTGACAATCTAAAAATATATCTTTCTTTTAACAAATAAGACACTTAAAATGTGTTTGGACAGTGAAAAAATCTATACTACAGGCATATACTCTGTGTCTATGAATACAGGCATACATTTCCAAGCATGTACTTTAATATTTGTCAGATGTACCCTACTGATTCTGTGACTTCAAAAATAAGCTTACCATCAAAAAAAACACCAACCCACTATTTTCATCTTCTTGCCTCACACCATCCTGTCTTCTAGAAAACCAGAACAAGAGGACACAGTCTCAGGCTGCACCAGGGGAAGTTCAGGCTGGAGGTCAGGAGGAAGTTTTACACAGAGAAAGTGATTGCCCATTGGAATGGGCTGCCCGGGGAGGTGGTGGAGTCGCCGTCACTGGAGGTGTTCAGGAGGAGACTTGACAGGGTGCTTGGTGCCATGGGTTAGTTGATTAGGCGGTGTTGAGTGATAGGTTGGACGCGATGATCTTGAAGGTCTCTTCCAACCTGGTCTGGTCTATTCTATTCTATTCTATTCTATTCTATTCTATTCTATTCTATTCTATTCTATAATTAATTAATTAAAATGTTTTCCAAGCTTTCTGAATTCCCCTTTTGAATTAGTGAGTCAGCTGACTCAACCTTGCCAAAAGCAACCTCACGTTTGTCTACACGGTAATGGCGGCCACACAGGATGTAATTAGCAAGAAAATGGCTGCAATCTAAAGTCTGAAAAGCTAAAAAAATTCAGTTAAAAGCTGATGCACCATTTTTCAGAATTTCCAAAAAGCCTTGCATTTTATTTTCCACAGGATATCATGAAAGTTTAAAGGCAATAATTCTTTTTAACAAAGTTATTGCGGAAAAAAATATAATTCTGATGAGCACTTTTTAAAACCTGTATAAATGTAAAGACAGAAGAAATTCTTGCAGCTTCTGAGAACTATGAAATACCTGAATAAAAGAGGCTGATGGAGCTGGGATATTTTAGCCTGGAGAAGAGGAGGCGCAGGGGAGACCTTATTGCTGCCTACAACTACCTGAAGGGAGGTTGTAGCCAGGAGGAGGTTGGTCTCTTCTCCCAGGCAACCAGCATCAGAATAAGACAACACAGTCTCAAGCTGCACCAGGGGATGGTTTGGCTCGAAGTGAGGAGAAAGTTCTTCACTGAGAGAGTCGTTCACCACTGCAATGTGCTGCCCAGGGAGGTGGTGGACTCATCATCCCTGGAGGTGTTCAAGAGGGGATTGGACATGGTGCTTGGTGCCATGGTTTAGTCATGAGGTCTTGGGTGACAGGTTGGACTTGGTGATCTTTGATGTCTCTTCCAACCTTGGTGATTCTGTGATTCTGTGATAACATTTAACAGAGCCAGCATGCCTTGTCCAGTCTCTCCACATCTCAAACATGAATTAACTCATGCCTAAAAATTGGAATGTCTTGGGTAAAAGGGATAGCCTTATTCCTTTTCTCTTTTCCAATGCTCTCCATGTAAGACTGCAAATATATTCTGTATACATCCATGGGACAGCAATGTGCCCTTGTGGCCAAGGAGGCCAATGGCATCCTGGGGTGCATTAAGAGGAGTATGTCCAGCAGATCAAGAGAGGATCTCCTCCTCTACTCTGCCCTAGAGAGACCTCACCTGGAATACCGCATCCAATTTTGGGCTCTGTGGTTCAAGGGGGACAGGGATCTACTTGAGTCCAGTGAAGAGCTACAAGGATGATTAAGGGACTGCAGCACATGCCGTATGAGGAGAGGCTGAGACACCTGGGGCTTTTTAGTCTGGAGAAGATTGAGAGGGGATTTAATAAATGTTTATAAACATCTGAGGGCTGGCTGTCAAGAGGGAGGGGACAGGCACTTCTCAGTTGCACCCTGTGATAGGACAAGGGACAATGGATGTAAACTACAGCACGGGTGGCTCCACCTCAACGTAAGTAGCCTCTTTACTGTGAGGGTCACAGAGCACTGGAACAGGCTGCCCAGAGAGGTTGTGGAGTCTCCTTCTCTGAAGATTTTCAAGACACATCTGGATGCATCCTTGTGCTACCTGCGCTAGAGTCTACGGTCCTGCTCTGCTGGGGAGTTGGACTCAAAGATCTCCAGAGCTTCCATCCAACCCCTAACATCCTGTGATCCTGTGAATACCTCACTGCTGGTCTGTGCCACCACATTTGTGTAGATGCAGTTAATTGCAATTCCTTTAGGATGGGATAAATTACAATGTAATTATGTTTATCTGTTGAATAGTGAAGATGTAAAAAATGCTATTTGTAAATAAAAATACTGAATTTTAAGGAGCTTGAAGGTTGGTAAGAGGATCTGTACTCAGTATTTAACCAAAAAGCAGTTTCATGTTCCATATTTTGGAATACATTTCAAAACCTGAGCAAGTCAGTCGAAAGAATCCTATTTACTTCAGTCAGCCCAGCATCCACAGCCCAGTAAGAGTTGTCTTCAGTTCACTGTTACTTACTATCTGTGTTTCTTAACCTACAGCATTGATACTCTGCTGCACTTTTCATATGAAGGACTGTGTGTTGGACATTTACTTTATCTTCTGGAATAGAATAGAATAGAATAGAATAGAATAGAATAGAATAGAATAGAATAGAATAGACCAGACCAGACCAGACCAGACCAGGTTGGAAGAGACCTTCAAGATCATCACGTCCAACCTATCATCTATAACAAATTCATCTTCAATAAACACAAATGTTATTCTCTGTAAAATTAGTTTTGAATCCTAGTAGGATGCTTTAACATTTCAAACACACTTGATGTTTCTACAGACATTTTTTACCAGCTGGCATATTTGTTAAATATACCACAATGTGTATGATTAAACTATCCTGTAAATTTAAAGTCTGTTGAGGACTAGCTTCTTAATAATATTTAATTTTGCTTTAGACTATATTGTCATTCTTGAGTTTTCTGTTTGACTGCCTCCAGTGTAATTAAGCCTTCCTGATAATTTGCTAAATCTTCTAGAGTTGAATCAGCTGAAGCTATCACCTCCTCTACTGGATTAGATTTTGGCACTAATAAAAATGTTGAACTTCTATTTAAGCCATTAAACTCCTTTTCACTTATTTTTAATGGCTAATTATAACTACTTTTACAGCACTAGCATGATTAATTATAACCCAATTCCATTTCAGATTTTAATCAACTTTACATACTTTTGCTTGATTATGTTACTTGCACATTCTTATGGGCCTATAGAGAATACCCAAAACCATGACATTTTCTTAGTCAAAATGTTTCACTATTTTCTATGCAACTTGCTCAGCCATTCAGCATGTAGTTTTGTGTTCCCTGGTTTTGAATAGCAACTAAAAAGCTGTTCTTTGTTTAGCAAATCTGTTCTTGAAGGCTGGTTGCACAATAAAATTATGTTATGCCTTTATCAATTATTATCACTCAAGAACTTTCCTATCCAGTAGTCCAAAATTAATATGTAGGCTGAAGGGTAATACAGACACACCTAAATTACCTTTAGATGAAACAACTCACTTAAGCTGGATATTAATCTATATATTAATAGATTTGTGTGTTCACATCTACAAAGATTTTTGCAGGCTATATTAAGCTTTGTGCTGCTGCTGCCATACATACCATTCTGATTGCTCATGCAAGTTACCCTCTGTGGCAGTTTGGGCTGGGTACCTCCTGCTGCTGCCATAGGGGGTGCACCTCTGGTGCCCCAGGTGTCCAGCCCAGTGGGTGGACACAAGAAGCTGCATATTTCATACCCATAATGTCCTACTCCCTATAAATCTATCAGCAAGGTCTCACACTTCCTCTTTCTTTCCTCGATGTTCCCATGGGAGATGCTCCCTATCTGGTAATGGACAGGGAGTTATCTCAAGGCCTCTTGGGCCTGGATAGGCCCTATGCCAAGATGAGAAGGGAAAGGGCAATCTCAGATCTGGCCAAATGAGATTAGCCTAACAGTGGAGGGGTAGAAGAAAGAGCCCTGGTGATTTTGGGTGTACCCTCAGATGGGGCAAGGGGAATGCTGGGAGGCTTCTGGGTATGCTTTGGGATCTCCTTTGTCACTGTGCTTGTAGTTTCTGTGTAAAACACTCACTGGTTTTCCATTTAAACTTTCCATCACTTCTGCAATCCGTTTGTCTGAGTCTCATTGGTTTTCTTCCTGCCCCCGGTGGGAGGCAAGGGAGAATCTGCCTCAAACTTGGACACCCTCCAAAGGGAGTTTGGGTGCATCTACATTATACTGCAGCTTCAGAGCACACTATGATCTTAGTTTTTCTTTTTTTTTTTTCAATATATTATGATACAACTCTGTATCCTTGAGCACTAATGTGAGTTCTTCCATGGTAATTTTATTGGGGTTTTCTTGGCTGTCCTTGTTCTAATTGATTGGGTGGTTTTGGATGATAGGCTGGACTCAATGATCTCAAAGGTCTCTTCCAACCTGGTTAATTCTATTCTATTCTATTCTATTCTATTCTATTCTATTCTATTCTACTCCATTCCATTCCATTCCATTCCATTCCACTCCATTCCATTCCATTCCTACGTGACTTGGGACAAAGGATTGTTTATTCTGCACTGCAACTAAGACTATGTATTAATTCTCAATAATAATCAAAGGCACATGTTAAAACCACTAAAATAATCATTCCCCTTTATTTTTATTTCTACCTCAATTAAGGATGATAAAATGTTTAATGAAAAAAATAATAAAATAACTTTACTCTTTAAAGTTTGAAAATTTTTAGCGGTACTTAAGCTATCTAAATTTGCACACCCTTATTTTTTTTTGTAGCTGACCACAATTTCTGATGTAAAGTAGCCACTTTTTTCAGTAAGAAAAACGTGAATAGGTGCTATCACATTCTACTGGTACATTTTAAATAGGACAAACAATTTTTTTCAGCTGATAACTCAGCCTAGTTCCCTTTTCATTGCTTGTTCTAGGAGATCAAAAGATTTATTTACTCACCTCTGCATTGTGTTATTATCTCTCTGGTACATAGATTGTTTAGAGTTTCTGATGGAACCATTCTAGTTCACACATGCCATAAATCAAGCCTGGCCTTTAAGTATGAACTTATTGTAGATGTTGTACTGATAGTATAAATATAAGATAGTAATAAACTTTTCACATGGCACTGTGTAAGATAAGAAGTATTCAGTTCTAGTAAGCTAGAACATTAACTTGTGTGTATGCTTCCTAAATACAATTACTTTAGTGTCGCCTGCCATTACCCATGACCTTTACTGGTCATTTGACTTGAGCATTTGATTATCAGTTTTTACAGTTTCTGAATCATAAGCCATTTGTTTCTGAACTGTTTTCTCCATATTTTATTTTTTTAATGTAGAAAACTAATCTTCTGTTACAAATCTCCAATGAATTTTGTGGATCTACTACTCCAACTCTGTCAGCTATGCCTTGGCCTCAGGAGACTACTGCATTATGTACCTCCATTGAAAATGTCAATCCCATGTCGAATACCTTAATCAAACCATATATAAGCAATCCCAGAGAGCTCTGTCTTAGGAGACCATGCATTAAAATTGACATTTCTGTTGACTGATGTGGTGGTTTGGCCCTGGCTGGGGGCCAAGTGCCCACCAGTGCCGCTCTATCACTCTCCTTCTCCTTTCCCCTCTCAGGGGAGAGGGGAAAATACAACAAAAGGCCAGTAATAAGGTAGAAGTGATTTAATAATGCAAAGTGCAAGCAAAGACCATGAGTGGAAGCAAAAGTAAACAGAGAAGTTATTCTCTACTTCTTATCAGCAGATGATCTTCAGTCACTCCTGGGAAGAAGGGTTCTACATGTAATGGTTGCTCTAGAGGACAGACATCATGGACTAATACCCCCACCCTTACTTCTTTCACTTAGTGTATATATCTGAGCTGACATTGTATTGCATGGACGTCAAGTGAACCCTTTTGGCTAGTTTGGGCCAGCTGGCTAGGCTGTGTCACCTCCCAAGATCTTGCCCATCCCTCAGTGTACTCTTGGGGCAGAGAAAGGTGGGAAAAGCACAGCTTGGGTGCTTGTTCATCAGTAGTCGAAACATTGGTGTGTAATCAACACCCAGATACAGCACTGCAAAACATAGCACTAGAAAGATGCTCTGAGGAGAATTAACTCCAGCTCAGCCAAGCATAATACAACTGAATAATTGGCACTTGTTTGTTTCACATGCTGTGTATTCCAGGGAATAAAATTTGTATTCAGGGACAAGAGCTTAACAGCCTTAGGGATAATATATATCACATCAAGAAAAGTGCATCCAGCAGGTCTAAGGAAGTTCTTCCATCTCTTTACTCTGCCCTGCTAAGACCACACCTGGAATACTGTGTCTAGTTTTAGGCTCCTCAGTTCAAAAAAGACAGAGAACTGCTAGAGAGAATCAAACAGAGAGCCATGAGGATGAATAGGGGACTTGAGCATTTCCCCTATGAAGAGAGACTGAGAGACCTGGGGCTGTTTAGTCTTAAGACTGAGAGTGGACCTGATCAATGTCTATAAATATCTGAGGGGTAGGTGTCAAGTGGAGGGGACCTATGTCTTTTCAGTGGTGCACAGTAATAAACTTGAACATAGAAGATTTCATCTCAACATGAGGATAAACTTCTCTCCAGTGAATGTGATGGAGCATTGGAACAGGCTGCCCAGAGAGGTTGTGGAGTCTCCTTCTCTGGACACGTTCAAAACCCACCTGGACACATTCCCATGTGGACTACCCTGGGTGATCCTGCTTTGGCAGAGGGGTTGGACCTGATGATCTCTTGAGATCCCTTCCAACATCTAATGTACGGTGATACTGTGATATTCTTTTTGGTTGGAAAACATACTATGGAACATCAAAAGAAGTTATTTTCAACATTATCAATATTCCAGATGTAGGATGGCATGATGAATGGTGAATTAGAAAGGTCAGCTGTGGGATATTGTAATTTCTTAGATTAAAAACTGTTGTGTCGTATAGCTTTGCAGATTGACAACACATACAATTTTTGATCCATTTTTTTCCTTAAGACTCTAAAATCAAATAGACTGCAAAACTGTCATTTACTGCACACACATACACAAAAAGCTAAACTAGAGAAGTGCAATACAAAAAAGGAAAAAAATAATTCCCAAACATATTCTTTGAACTCTGATTCAAAACCCCTGTTAACATTACATCAGTTTAATCGTCCTCTTTTGTAAATATGTAACATTTACTGGTTCGGTGACAAGTGGGTTAAACATGCTGCTGAAAGAGCAAGGAGAACAAGAAGAGGAGGAGAAATTCTTGATGATTACTAAAATATTTTCCAGTTCTTATTCCTCCTTATAAGGAGTCCACTTTTCAGAGGCTCTTCCCCAAAAACCTGTCATGGTCAGAAGGCAGCTGGAGAAATATAGGTTGGGTATATAGGCTCACTTAGCTTCATAAATCTGCTATTTGGTTATAAGAGGGAAAGGAATGTGTAGTGTCTGTTTTAATTTTAAAACAGAGTTTTAACATGAAGGAGGCTTTTTAATAGTAGCTTGAAAGGAACTATTTTACTAGTACCAGAACAAGAGGACACAGTCTCAGGCTGTGCCAGGGAAGGTTCAGGTTGGATGTTAGGAAGAAGTTCTATACAGAAGGAGTGATTGCCCATTGGAATGGGCTGCCCAGGGAAGTGGTGGATTTACCATCATTGGAGATGCTCAGGAGGAGACTTGATGGGGTGCTTGGTGCCATGGGTTAGTTGTTTAGGTGGGTTGGATTGGTTGATGGGTTGGACGCGATGATCTTGAAGGTCTCTTCCAACCTGGTTTGGTTTATTCTAAATATTCTAAATACTAGAAATTGGATAAGGGCAGAAGGGCAGAGTGGAAAAGTAAAACATCAGAGAATAAGTAAATAATCAAAGACTGTAGAATGGTGACTTCTACTGGAGCTGATTCTATTCTGTTTTCAGATGAACCAAGTATCATCAAACAAGGAAGCTATAACGTGCTTTGAACACAGCAGTTACTGTGTTTGAGCATTAGACACACTCCCCCAGGGTCCTGTACCTGGTTCAGTATTACTTAGTGTACTTGTAGCAATCTGCAAGATACAATGTGGACCACCCACTAATGCACTTTATCATTGATAAAAGATTGAGGAGATCAGCAAATTGATTGAAAAAATGGACTATTTAAGAAAGGGACAAAGTCCATGACGTGTTACTCCATAGAAGTGCATGTAAAGTGTGAGAACAGTAAGGAGGGATGTTATGATTGTAAGGAGGTTATTAATATTCAATAGGCAGAATGATTACTAGAAATATTAATAACTTTATTAATAAAAAAAATCCCTTGGAAAAGATTAATAAAACCTATTTACTAGTTCGAAATATTCAGTTGTGGAACAAATACCAGCAGGAACATGTAACAATTTAAACAATAGGAGCAAAAATCCAGAAACAACAAACAGCAATTTGAACTGTAAAGAAAAAAGGAAAACATCAGCAATATGGATCAGAAAGTTTAAAGCCCAAAAGAGCCACTAGATTGCTCACAAGGTCAACAGAATTTAGCCTAACATTGCTTTTAATAGCTCCAGTAGTTTATGTTTGGCTACAATATTTTCCATCCACATTTGAGTTGAAACCATTACAAGTAAAAAATCCACCATCTCCTTTCTTTCCTGGAGTTCATTACTTTTACAGATAAAAAATATGAGCCTTATACTCAAGAATTCTCTTCCTCCCACTGGTGATGATTACAGTTCTTATTAGTGCCATCATGATCATCAGAAGATAACTCAAAAGCCATGGCTTTTTTTCCCATAGTAGAATGCGAAACCTTTAAGTACCTAATATTTTTTCCCCATGAAAATACATATGCTTGATAATCAAATCAAATCAGATCAAATCAAATCAAATCAAGTCTTTATCTACTTCTTAACAGACTATGTAGATTGTGATTTAAAACTCTCACTAAAGGAGTTTTTCCAGACTTCAAATTCTTTTCAAAATTCTATTTTCACTTCTAAGCTGGGATAAAAAATAATTTACCCTGCATAAAAAGGAATTACCAGACTCCTACTGACACCTTTATATCATCAGGGACCAGGGTATCTTATTCTGAGCAAAGTTCTTCCTTGTAGTTCAAATTGCATTTTATTGATACATTTGGACAGTTTCACAGGTTTAGCCAATGTGGTAAAACAGCAGAGCATTTAGCTAACAGAAGCAGGTGCAAAAGAGCTTGAAAATACAAAATTTTCCCATTCATTTTTTTCCTTTTTCCCCTCTCTGATGAAACAACTCAGCAATGTGTGTGTTACTGCTTCATTATCAGTCTTTGGCATGCAGAATCTTTTTAAACATCAATGCTAACAAATGTTCAGTAGTACTTCATTTGGCAAACTACTTTCCGTTGTTAGTGAACCCATTTTAATAAAAAGAAAACTGTTATCACCTCTGATGGACCATCATGCTTGGAATTGTTTTATGACAACACTAATTCAGTTGTCTTCTTTTCAAATGCATGTGCAAAATTGCACACCAAGATCCATGAAGGCCTGGGTATTCATCCAAGTGCAAAAACATCTGGAGCATGCCAGGTTACTGGGAAATGCACAAATACGTATTCATATGGAAATGAAGACCTTCACAGGAAGCATAACCACAAATAGAGAAAAAATAATCTGTTCACTGGCATGTAATTCCTGACTTTCTGAATATCTTTTATGGGAGCTGAGCTTCAGTCTAGTCTCTTTGTCATTGTTGATGAATGAATCAAGTAAATTGTTTGATCACTGTTAAGGGTATCAGAAGACAGATGCCATGGAGAGCTTTAAAAAAGAACCTGTAAGTTGTTATTAGTGTTGAAATAGACTGAATCCTATAGCTAGCTTTGGGGAACAGAAGGAGGAATCTCTTCATGAAAAAGAAAGGAAAGAAAGGAAGAAAGGAAGAAAGGAAGAAAGAGAGAGAGAAAGAGAGAGAGAAGAGAGAGGAAGAGAGAGAGAGAAAGAGAGAAAGAGAGAAAGAAAGAGAAAGAAAGAAAGAAAGAAA
>NW_027144254.1:0-39797 GCF_026170545.1 Melanerpes formicivorus | reverse complement strand
CTGCCTCCAGAAGTTAGATCAGATGGCAAATTGGATTTGGTGCTAGGTCTTTCCCTTTAGGTTTTACCCCAACAATGTTTTCATTAGTTTCGCTCACTCTCGAAATCAAGCATTTTACAGCAGGTTGGAGCAGCCTGTATCTCGAGCACAGGAATAAGGTAGGGAAGAATTCTAAGGATCATTTTGACTGCCTCCAGAAGTTAGATCAGATGGCAAATTGGATTTGGTGCTAGGTCTTTCCCTTTAGGTTTTACCCCAACAATGTTTTCATTAGTTTCGCTCACTCTCGAAATCAAGCATTTTACAGCAGGTTGGAGCAGCCTGTATCTCAGCACAGGAATAAGGTAGGGAAGAATTCTAAGGCTCATTTTGACTGCCTCCAGAAGTTAGATCAGATGGCAAATTGGATTTGGTGCTAGGTCTTTCCCTTTAGGTTTTACCCCAACAATGTTTTCATTAGTTTCGCTCACTCTCGAAATCAAGCATTTTACAGCAGGTTGGAGCAGCCTGTATCTCAGCACAGGAATAAGGTAGGGAAGAATTCTAAGGCTCATTTTGACTGCCTCCAGAAGTTAGATCAGATGGCAAATTGGATTTGGTGCTAGGTCTTTCCCTTTAGGTTTTACCCCAACAATGTTTTCATTAGTTTCGCTCACTCTCGAAATCAAGCATTTTACAGCAGGTTGGAGCAGCCTGTATCTCAGCACAGGAATAAGGTAGGGAAGAATTCTAAGGCTCATTTTGACTGCCTCCAGAAGTTAGATCAGATGGCAAATTGGATTTGGTGCTAGGTCTTTCCCTTTAGGTTTTACCCCAACAATGTTTTCATTAGTTTCGCTCACTCTCGAAATCAAGCATTTTACAGCAGGTTGGAGCAGCCTGTATCTCAGCACAGGAATAAGGTAGGGAAGAATTCTAAGGCTCATTTTGACTGCCTCCAGAAGTTAGATCAGATGGCAAATTGGATTTGGTGCTAGGTCTTTCCCTTTAGGTTTTACCCCAACAATGTTTTCATTAGTTTCGCTCACTCTCGAAATCAAGCATTTTACAGCAGGTTGGAGCAGCCTGTATCTCAGCACAGGAATAAGGTAGGGAAGAATTCTAAGGCTCATTTTGACTGCCTCCAGAAGTTAGATCAGATGGCAAATTGGATTTGGTGCTAGGTCTTTCCCTTTAGGTTTTACCCCAACAATGTTTTCATTAGTTTCGCTCACTCTCGAAATCAAGCATTTTACAGCAGGTTGGAGCAGCCTGTATCTCAGCACAGGAATAAGGTAGGGAAGAATTCTAAGGATCATTTTGACTGCCTCCAGAAGTTAGATCAGATGGCAAATTGGATTTGGTGCTAGGTCTTTCCCTTTAGGTTTTACCCCAACAATGTTTTCATTAGTTTCGCTCACTCTCGAAATCAAGCATTTTACAGCAGGTTGGAGCAGCCTGTATCTCAGCACAGGAATAAGGTAGGGAAGAATTCTAAGGATCATTTTGACTGCCTCCAGAAGTTAGATCAGATGGCAAATTGGATTTGGTGCTAGGTCTTTCCCTTTAGGTTTTACCCCAACAATGTTTTCATTAGTTTCGCTCACTCTCGAAATCAAGCATTTTACAGCAGGTTGGAGCAGCCTGTATCTCAGCACAGGAATAAGGTAGGGAAGAATTCAAAGGCTCATTTTGACTGCCTCCAGAAGTTAGATCAGATGGCAAATTGGATTTGGTGCTAGGTCTTTCCCTTTAGGTTTTACCCCAACAATGTTTTCATTAGTTTTGCTCACTCTCGAAATCAAGCATTTTACAGCAGGTTGGAGCAGCCTGTATCTCAGCACAGGAATAAGGTAGGGAAGAATTCTAAGGCTCATTTTGACTGCCTCCAGAAGTTAGATCAGATGGCAAATTGGATTTGGTGCTAGGTCTTTCCCTTTAGGTTTTACCCCAACAATGTTTTCATTAGTTTCGCTCACTCTCGAAATCAAGCATTTTACAGCAGGTTGGAGCAGCCTGTATCTCAGCACAGGAATAAGGTAGGGAAGAATTCTAAGGATCATTTTGACTGCCTCCAGAAGTTAGATCAGATGGCAAATTGGATTTGGTGCTAGGTCTTTCCCTTTAGGTTTTACCCCAACAATGTTTTCATTAGTTTCGCTCACTCTCGAAATCAAGCATTTTACAGCAGGTTGGAGCAGCCTGTATCTCAGCACAGGAATAAGGTAGGGAAGAATTCTAAGGCTCATTTTGACTGCCTCCAGAAGTTAGATCAGATGGCAAATTGGATTTGGTGCTAGGTCTTTCCCTTTAGGTTTTACCCCAACAATGTTTTCATTAGTTTCGCTCACTCACGAAATCAAGCATTTTACAGCAGGTTGGAGCAGCCTGTATCTCAGCACAGGAATAAGGTAGGGAAGAATTCTAAGGATCATTTAGACTACCTCCAGAAGTTAGATCAGATGGCAAATTGGATTTGGTGCTACGTCTTTCCCTTTAGGTTTTACCCCAACAATGTTTTCATTAGTTTCGCTCACTCTCGAAATCAAGCATTTTACAGCAGGTTGGAGCAGCCTGTATCTCAGCACAGGAATAAGGTAGGGAAGAATTCTAAGGCTCATTTTGACTGCCTCCAGAAGTTAGATCAGATGGCAAATTGGATTTGGTGCTAGGTCTTTCCCTTTAGGTTTTACCCCAACAATGTTTTCATTAGTTTCGCTCACTCTCGAAATCAAGCATTTTACAGCAGGTTGGAGCAGCCTGTATCTCAGCACAGGAATAAGGTAGGGAAGAATTCTAAGGCTCATTTTGACTGCCTCCAGAAGTTAGATCAGATGGCAAATTGGATTTGGTGCTAGGTCTTTCCCTTTAGCTTTTACCCCAACAATGTTTTCATTAGTTTCGCTCACTCTCGAAATCAAGCATTTTACAGCAGGTTGGAGCAGCCTGTATCTCAGCACAGGAATAAGGTAGGGAAGAATTCTAAGGATCATTTTGACTGCCTCCAGAAGTCAGATCAGATGGCAAATTGGATTTGGTGCTAGGTCTTTCCCTTTAGGTTTTACCCCAACAATGTTTTCATTAGTTTCGCTCACTCTCGAAATCAAGCATTTTACAGCAGGTTGGAGCAGCCTGTATCTCAGCACAGGAATAAGGTAGGGAAGAATTCTAAGGCTCATTTTGACTGCCTCCAGAAGTTAGATCAGATGGCAAATTGGATTTGGTGCTAGGTCTTTCCCTTTAGGTTTTACCCCAACAATGTTTTCATTAGTTTCGCTCACTCTCGAAATCAAGCATTTTACAGCAGGTTGGAGCAGCCTGTATCTCAGCACAGGAATAAGGTAGGGAAGAATTCTAAGGATCATTTTGACTGCCTCCAGAAGTTAGATCAGATGGCAAATTGGATTTGGTGCTAGGTCTTTCCCTTTAGGTTTTACCCCAACAATGTTTTCATTAGTTTCGCTCACTCTCGAAATCAAGCATTTTACAGCAGGTTGGAGCAGCCTGTATCTCAGCACAGGAATAAGGTAGGGAAGAATTCTAAGGCTCATTTTGACTGCCTCCAGAAGTTAGATCAGATGGCAAATTGGATTTGGTGCTAGGTCTTTCCCTTTAGGTTTTACCCCAACAATGTTTTCATTAGTTTCGCTCACTCTCGAAATCAAGCATTTTACAGCAGGTTGGAGCAGCCTGTATCTCAGCACAGGAATAAGGTAGGGAAGAATTCTAAGGCTCATTTTGACTGCCTCCAGAAGTTAGATCAGATGGCAAATTGGATTTGGTGCTAGGTCTTTCCCTTTAGGTTTTACCCCAACAATGTTTTCATTAGTTTCGCTCACTCTCGAAATCAAGCATTTTACAGCAGGTTGGAGCAGCCTGTATCTCAGCACAGGAATAAGGTAGGGAAGAATTCTAAGGCTCATTTTGACTGCCTCCAGAAGTTAGATCAGATGGCAAATTGGATTTGGTGCTAGGTCTTTCCCTTTAGGTTTTACCCCAACAATGTTTTCATTAGTTTCGCTCACTCTCGAAATCAAGCATTTTACAGCAGGTTGGAGCAGCCTGTATCTCAGCACAGGAATAAGGTAGGGAAGAATTCTAAGGCTCATTTTGACTGCCTCCAGAAGTTAGATCAGATGGCAAATTGGATTTGGTGCTAGGTCTTTCCCTTTAGGTTTTACCCCAACAATGTTTTCATTAGTTTCGCTCACTCTCGAAATCAAGCATTTTACAGCAGGTTGGAGCAGCCTGTATCTCAGCACAGGAATAAGGTAGGGAAGAATTCTAAGGCTCATTTTGACTGCCTCCAGAAGTTAGATCAGATGGCAAATTGGATTTGGTGCTAGGTCTTTCCCTTTAGGTTTTACCCCAACAATGTTTTCATCAGTTTCGCTCACTCGCGAAATCAAGCATTTTACAGCAGGTTGGAGCAGCCTGTATCTCAGCACAGGAATAAGGTAGGGAAGAATTCTAAGGATCATTTTGACTGCCTCCAGAAGTTAGATCAGATGGCAAATTGGATTTGGTGCTAGGTCTTTCCCTTTAGGTTTTACCCCAACAATGTTTTCATTAGTTTCGCTCACTCTCGAAATCAAGCATTTTACAGCAGGTTGGAGCAGCCTGTATCTCAGCACAGGAATAAGGTAGGGAAGAATTCTAAGGCTCATTTTGACTGCCTCCAGAAGTTAGATCAGATGGCAAATTGGATTTGGTGCTAGGTCTTTCCCTTTAGGTTTTACCCCAACAATGTTTTCATTAGTTTCGCTCACTCTCGAAATCAAGCATTTTACAGCAGGTTGGAGCAGCCTGTATCTCAGCACAGGAATAAGGTAGGGAAGAATTCTAAGGCTCATTTTGACTGCCTCCAGAAGTTAGATCAGATGGCAAATTGGATTTGGTGCTAGGTCTTTCCCTTTAGGTTTTACCCCAACAATGTTTTCATTAGTTTCGCTCACTCTCGAAATCAAGCATTTTACAGCAGGTTGGAGCAGCCTGTATCTCAGCACAGGAATAAGGTAGGGAAGAATTCTAAGGCTCATTTTGACTGCCTCCAGAAGTTAGATCAGATGGCAAATTGGATTTGGTGCTAGGTCTTTCCCTTTAGCTTTTACCCCAACAATGTTTTCATTAGTTTCGCTCACTCTCGAAATCAAGCATTTTACAGCAGGTTGGAGCAGCCTGTATCTCAGCACAGGAATAAGGTAGGGAAGAATTCTAAGGCTCATTTTGACTGCCTCCAGAAGTTAGATCAGATGGCAAATTGGATTTGGTGCTAGGTCTTTCCCTTTAGGTTTTACCCCAACAATGTTTTCATTAGTTTCGCTCACTCTCGAAATCAAGCATTTTACAGCAGGTTGGAGCAGCCTGTATCTCAGCACAGGAATAAGGTAGGGAAGAATTCTAAGGCTCATTTTGACTGCCTCCAGAAGTTAGATCAGATGGCAAATTGGATTTGGTGCTAGGTCTTTCCCTTTAGGTTTTACCCCAACAATGTTTTCATTAGTTTCGCTCACTCTCGAAATCAAGCATTTTACAGCAGGTTGGAGCAGCCTGTATCTCAGCACAGGAATAAGGTAGGGAAGAATTCTAAGGCTCATTTTGACTGCCTCCAGAAGTTAGATCAGATGGCAAATTGGATTTGGTGCTAGGTCTTTCCCTTTAGGTTTTACCCCAACAATGTTTTCATTAGTTTCGCTCACTCTCGAAATCAAGCATTTTACAGCAGGTTGGAGCAGCCTGTATCTCAGCACAGGAATAAGGTAGGGAAGAATTCTAAGGCTCATTTTGACTGCCTCCAGAAGTTAGATCAGATGGCAAATTGGATTTGGTGCTAGGTCTTTCCCTTTAGGTTTTACCCCAACAATGTTTTCATTAGTTTCGCTCACTCTCGAAATCAAGCATTTTACAGCAGGTTGGAGCAGCCTGTATCTCAGCACAGGAATAAGGTAGGGAAGAATTCTAAGGCTCATTTTGACTGCCTCCAGAAGTTAGATCAGATGGCAAATTGGATTTGGTGCTAGGTCTTTCCCTTTAGGTTTTACCCCAACAATGTTTTCATCAGTTTCGCTCACTCGCGAAATCAAGCATTTTACAGCAGGTTGGAGCAGCCTGTATCTCAGCACAGGAATAAGGTAGGGAAGAATTCTAAGGATCATTTTGACTGCCTCCAGAAGTTAGATCAGATGGCAAATTGGATTTGGTGCTAGGTCTTTCCCTTTAGGTTTTACCCCAACAATGTTTTCATTAGTTTCGCTCACTCTCGAAATCAAGCATTTTACAGCAGGTTGGAGCAGCCTGTATCTCAGCACAGGAATAAGGTAGGGAAGAATTCTAAGGCTCATTTTGACTGCCTCCAGAAGTTAGATCAGATGGCAAATTGGATTTGGTGCTAGGTCTTTCCCTTTAGGTTTTACCCCAACAATGTTTTCATTAGTTTCGCTCACTCTCGAAATCAAGCATTTTACAGCAGGTTGGAGCAGCCTGTATCTCAGCACAGGAATAAGGTAGGGAAGAATTCTAAGGATCATTTTGACTGCCTCCAGAAGTTAGATCAGATGGCAAATTGGATTTGGTGCTAGGTCTTTCCCTTTAGGTTTTACCCCAACAATGTTTTCATTAGTTTCGCTCACTCTCGAAATCAAGCATTTTACAGCAGGTTGGAGCAGCCTGTATCTCAGCACAGGAATAAGGTAGGGAAGAATTCTAAGGCTCATTTTGACTGCCTCCAGAAGTTAGATCAGATGGCAAATTGGATTTGGTGCTAGGTCTTTCCCTTTAGCTTTTACCCCAACAATGTTTTCATTAGTTTCGCTCACTCTCGAAATCAAGCATTTTACAGCAGGTTGGAGCAGCCTGTATCTCAGCACAGGAATAAGGTAGGGAAGAATTCTAAGGATCATTTTGACTGCCTCCAGAAGTTAGATCAGATGGCAAATTGGATTTGGTGCTAGGTCTTTCCCTTTAGGTTTTACCCCAACAATGTTTTCATTAGTTTCGCTCACTCTCGAAATCAAGCATTTTACAGCAGGTTGGAGCAGCCTGTATCTCAGCACAGGAATAAGGTAGGGAAGAATTCTAAGGCTCATTTTGACTGCCTCCAGAAGTTAGATCAGATGGCAAATTGGATTTGGTGCTAGGTCTTTCCCTTTAGGTTTTACCCCAACAATGTTTTCATTAGTTTCGCTCACTCTCGAAATCAAGCATTTTACAGCAGGTTGGAGCAGCCTGTATCTCAGCACAGGAATAAGGTAGGGAAGAATTCTAAGGATCATTTTGACTGCCTCCAGAAGTTAGATCAGATGGCAAATTGGATTTGGTGCTAGGTCTTTCCCTTTAGGTTTTACCCCAACAATGTTTTCATTAGTTTCGCTCACTCTCGAAATCAAGCATTTTACAGCAGGTTGGAGCAGCCTGTGTCTCAGCACAGGAATAAGGTAGGGAAGAATTCTAAGGCTCATTTTGAGTGCCTCCAGAAGTTAGATCAGATGGCAAATTGGATTTGGTGCTAGGTCTTTCCCTTTAGGTTTTACCCCAACAATGTTTTCATTAGTTTCGCTCACTCTCGAAATCAAGCATTTTACAGCAGGTTGGAGCAGCCTGTATCTCAGCACAGGAATAAGGTAGGGAAGAATTCTAAGGCTCATTTTGACTGCCTCCAGAAGTTAGATCAGATGGCAAATTGGATTTGGTGCTAGGTCTTTCCCTTTAGGTTTTACCCCAACAATGTTTTCATTAGTTTCGCTCACTCTCGAAATCAAGCATTTTACAGCAGGTTGGAGCAGCCTGTATCTCAGCACAGGAATAAGGTAGGGAAGAATTCTAAGGCTCATTTTGACTGCCTCCAGAAGTTAGATCAGATGGCAAATTGGATTTGGTGCTAGGTCTTTCCCTTTAGGTTTTACCCCAACAATGTTTTCATTAGTTTCGCTCACTCTCGAAATCAAGCATTTTACAGCAGGTTGGAGCAGCCTGTATCTCAGCACAGGAATAAGGTAGGGAAGAATTCTAAGGATCATTTTGACTGCCTCCAGAAGTTAGATCAGATGGCAAATTGGATTTGGTGCTAGGTCTTTCCCTTTAGGTTTTACCCCAACAATGTTTTCATTAGTTTCGCTCACTCTCGAAATCAAGCATTTTACAGCAGGTTGGAGCAGCCTGTATCTCAGCACAGGAATAAGGTAGGGAAGAATTCAAATGCTCATTTTGACTGCCTCCAGAAGTTAGATCAGATGGCAAATTGGATTTGGTGCTAGGTCTTTCCCTTTAGGTTTTACCCCAACAATGTTTTCATTAGTTTCGCTCACTCTCGAAATCAAGCATTTTACAGCAGGTTGGAGCAGCCTGTATCTCAGCACAGGAATAAGGTAGGGAAGAATTCTAAGGATCATTTTGACTGCCTCCAGAAGTTAGATCAGATGGCAAATTGGATTTGGTGCTAGGTCTTTCCCTTTAGGTTTTACCCCAACAATGTTTTCATTAGTTTCGCTCACTCTCGAAATCAAGCATTTTACAGCAGGTTGGAGCAGCCTGTATCTCAGCACAGGAATAAGGTAGGGAAGAATTCTAAGGCTCATTTTGACTGCCTCCAGAAGTTAGATCAGATGGCAAATTGGATTTGGTGCTAGGTCTTTCCCTTTAGGTTTTACCCCAACAATGTTTTCATTAGTTTCGCTCACTCTCGAAATCAAGCATTTTACAGCAGGTTGGAGCAGCCTGCATCTCAGCACAGGAATAAGGTAGGGAAGAATTCTAAGGATCATTTTGACTGCCTCCAGAAGTTAGATCAGATGGCAAATTGGATTTGGTGCTAGGTCTTTCCCTTTAGGTTTACCCCAACAATGTTTTCATTAGTTTCGCTCACTCTCGAAATCAAGCATTTTACAGCAGGTTGGAGCAGCCTGTATCTCAGCACAGGAATAAGGTAGGGAAGAATTCTAAGGATCATTTTGACTGCCTCCAGAAGTTAGATCAGATGGCAAATTGGATTTGGTGCTAGGTCTTTCCCTTTAGGTTTTACCCCAACAATGTTTTCATTAGTTTCGCTCACTCTCGAAATCAAGCATTTTACAGCAGGTTGGAGCAGCCTGTATCTCAGCACAGGAATAAGGTAGGGAAGAATTCTAAGGCTCATTTTGACTGCCTCCAGAAGTTAGATCAGATGGCAAATTGGATTTGGTGCTAGGTCTTTCCCTTTAGGTTTTACCCCAACAATGTTTTCATTAGTTTCGCTCACTCTCGAAATCAAGCATTTTACAGCAGGTTGGAGCAGCCTGTATCTCAGCACAGGAATAAGGTAGGGAAGAATTCTAAGGCTCATTTTGACTGCCTCCAGAAGTTAGATCAGATGGCAAATTGGATTTGGTGCTAGGTCTTTCCCTTTAGGTTTTACCCCAACAATGTTTTCATTAGTTTCGCTCACTCTCGAAATCAAGCATTTTACAGCAGGTTGGAGCAGCCTGTATCTCAGCACAGGAATAAGGTAGGGAAGAATTCTAAGGATCATTTTGACTGCCTCCAGAAGTTAGATCAGATGGCAAATTGGATTTGGTGCTAGGTCTTTCCCTTTAGGTTTTACCCCAACAATGTTTTCATTAGTTTCGCTCACTCTCGAAATCAAGCATTTTACAGCAGGTTGGAGCAGCCTGTATCTCAGCACAGGAATAAGGTAGGGAAGAATTCTAAGGCTCATTTTGACTGCCTCCAGAAGTTAGATCAGATGGCAAATTGGATTTGGTGCTAGGTCTTTCCCTTTAGGTTTTACCCCAACAATGTTTTCATTAGTTTCGCTCACTCTCGAAATCAAGCATTTTACAGCAGGTTGGAGCAGCCTGTATCTCAGCACAGGAATAAGGTAGGGAAGAATTCTAAGGCTCATTTTGACTGCCTCCAGAAGTTAGATCAGATGGCAAATTGGATTTGGTGCTAGGTCTTTCCCTTTAGCTTTTACCCCAACAATGTTTTCATTAGTTTCGCTCACTCTCGAAATCAAGCATTTTACAGCAGGTTGGAGCAGCCTGTATCTCAGCACAGGAATAAGGTAGGGAAGAATTCTAAGGCTCATTTTGACTGCCTCCAGAAGTTAGATCAGATGGCAAATTGGATTTGGTGCTAGGTCTTTCCCTTTAGGTTTTACCCCAACAATGTTTTCATTAGTTTCGCTCACTCTCGAAATCAAGCATTTTACAGCAGGTTGGAGCAGCCTGTATCTCAGCACAGGAATAAGGTAGGGAAGAATTCTAAGGATCATTTTGACTGCCTCCAGAAGTTAGATCAGATGGCAAATTGGATTTGGTGCTAGGTCTTTCCCTTTAGGTTTTACCCCAACAATGTTTTCATTAGTTTCGCTCACTCTCGAAATCAAGCATTTTACAGCAGGTTGGAGCAGCCTGTATCTCAGCACAGGAATAAGGTAGGGAAGAATTCTAAGGCTCATTTTGACTGCCTCCAGAAGTTAGATCAGATGGCAAATTGGATTTGGTGCTAGGTCTTTCCCTTTAGGTTTTACCCCAACAATGTTTTCATTAGTTTCGCTCACTCTCGAAATCAAGCATTTTACAGCAGGTTGGAGCAGCCTGCATCTCAGCACAGGAATAAGGTAGGGAAGAATTCTAAGGATCATTTTGACTGCCTCCAGAAGTTAGATCAGATGGCAAATTGGATTTGGTGCTAGGTCTTTCCCTTTAGGTTTTACCCCAACAATGTTTTCATTAGTTTCGCTCACTCGCGAAATCAAGCATTTTACAGCAGGTTGGAGCAGCCTGTATCTCAGCACAGGAATAAGGTAGGGAAGAATTCTAAGGCTCATTTTGACTGCCTCCAGAAGTTAGATCAGATGGCAAATTGGATTTGGTGCTAGGTCTTTCCCTTTAGGTTTTACCCCAACAATGTTTTCATTAGTTTCGCTCACTCTCGAAATCAAGCATTTTACAGCAGGTTGGAGCAGCCTGTATCTCAGCACAGGAATAAGGTAGGGAAGAATTCTAAGGATCATTTTGACTGCCTCCAGAAGTTAGATCAGATGGCAAATTGGATTTGGTGCTAGGTCTTTCCCTTTAGGTTTTACCCCAACAATGTTTTCATTAGTTTCGCTCACTCTCGAAATCAAGCATTTTACAGCAGGTTGGAGCAGCCTGTATCTCAGCACAGGAATAAGGTAGGGAAGAATTCTAAGGCTCATTTTGACTGCCTCCAGAAGTTAGATCAGATGGCAAATTGGATTTGGTGCTAGGTCTTTCCCTTTAGGTTTTACCCCAACAATGTTTTCATTAGTTTCGCTCACTCTCGAAATCAAGCATTTTACAGCAGGTTGGAGCAGCCTGTATCTCAGCACAGGAATAAGGTAGGGAAGAATTCTAAGGCTCATTTTGACTGCCTCCAGAAGTTAGATCAGATGGCAAATTGGATTTGGTGCTAGGTCTTTCCCTTTAGGTTTTACCCCAACAATGTTTTCATTAGTTTCGCTCACTCTCGAAATCAAACATTTTACAGCAGGTTGGAGCAGCCTGTATCTCAGCACAGGAATAAGGTAGGGAAGAATTCTAAGGCTCATTTTGACTGCCTCCAGAAGTTAGATCAGATGGCAAATTGGATTTGGTGCTAGGTCTTTCCCTTTAGGTTTTACCCCAACAATGTTTTCATTAGTTTCGCTCACTCTCGAAATCAAGCATTTTACAGCAGGTTGGAGCAGCCTGTATCTCAGCACAGGAATAAGGTAGGGAAGAATTCTAAGGCTCATTTTGACTGCCTCCAGAAGTTAGATCAGATGGCAAATTGGATTTGGTGCTAGGTCTTTCCCTTTAGGTTTTACCCCAACAATGTTTTCATTAGTTTCGCTCACTCTCGAAATCAAGCATTTTACAGCAGGTTGGAGCAGCCTGTATCTCAGCACAGGAATAAGGTAGGGAAGAATTCTAAGGCTCATTTTGACTGCCTCCAGAAGTTAGATCAGATGGCAAATTGGATTTGGTTCTAGGTCTTTCCCTTTAGGTTTTACCCCAACAATGTTTTCATTAGTTTCGCTCACTCTCGAAATCAAGCATTTTACAGCAGGTTGGAGCAGCCTGTATCTCAGCACAGGAATAAGGTAGGGAAGAATTCTAAGGATCATTTTGACTGCCTCCAGAAGTTAGATCAGATGGCAAATTGGATTTGGTGCTAGGTCTTTCCCTTTAGGTTTTACCCCAACAATGTTTTCATTAGTTTCGCTCACTCTCGAAATCAAGCATTTTACAGCAGGTTGGAGCAGCCTGTATCTCAGCACAGGAATAAGGTAGGGAAGAATTCTAAGGATCATTTTGACTGCCTCCAGAAGTTAGATCAGATGGCAAATTGGATTTGGTGCTAGGTCTTTCCCTTTAGGTTTTACCCCAACAATGTTTTCATTAGTTTCGCTCACTCTCGAAATCAAGCATTTTACAGCAGGTTGGAGCAGCCTGTATCTCAGCACAGGAATAAGGTAGGGAAGAATTCTAAGGCTCATTTTGACTGCCTCCAGAAGTTAGATCAGATGGCAAATTGGATTTGGTGCTAGGTCTTTCCCTTTAGGTTTTACCCCAACAATGTTTTCATTAGTTTCGCTCACTCTCGAAATCAAGCATTTTACAGCAGGTTGGAGCAGCCTGCATCTCAGCACAGGAATAAGGTAGGGAAGAATTCTAAGGCTCATTTTGACTGCCTCCAGAAGTTAGATCAGATGGCAAATTGGATTTGGTGCTAGGTCTTTCCCTTTAGCTTTTACCCCAACAATGTTTTCATTAGTTTCGCTCACTCTCGAAATCAAGCATTTTACAGCAGGTTGGAGCAGCCTGTATCTCAGCACAGGAATAAGGTAGGGAAGAATTCTAAGGCTCATTTTGACTGCCTCCAGAAGTTAGATCAGATGGCAAATTGGATTTGGTGCTAGGTCTTTCCCTTTAGGTTTTACCCCAACAATGTTTTCATTAGTTTCGCTCACTCTCGAAATCAAGCATTTTACAGCAGGTTGGAGCAGCCTGTATCTCAGCACAGGAATAAGGTAGGGAAGAATTCTAAGGCTCATTTTGACTGCCTCCAGAAGTTAGATCAGATGGCAAATTGGATTTGGTGCTAGGTCTTTCCCTTTAGGTTTTACCCCAACAATGTTTTCATTAGTTTCGCTCACTCGCGAAATCAAGCATTTTACAGCAGGTTGGAGCAGCCTGTATCTCAGCACAGGAATAAGGTAGGGAAGAATTCTAAGGATCATTTTGACTGCCTCCAGAAGTTAGATCAGATGGCAAATTGGATTTGGTGCTAGGTCTTTCCCTTTAGGTTTTACCCCAACAATGTTTTCATTAGTTTCGCTCACTCTCGAAATCAAGCATTTTACAGCAGGTTGGAGCAGCCTGTATCTCAGCACAGGAATAAGGTAGGGAAGAATTCTAAGGATCATTTTGACTGCCTCCAGAAGTTAGATCAGATGGCAAATTGGATTTGGTGCTAGGTCTTTCCCTTTAGGTTTTACCCCAACAATGTTTTCATTAGTTTCGCTCACTCTCGAAATCAAGCATTTTACAGCAGGTTGGAGCAGCCTGCATCTCAGCACAGGAATAAGGTAGGGAAGAATTCTAAGGATCATTTTGACTGCCTCCAGAAGTTAGATCAGATGGCAAATTGGATTTGGTGCTAGGTCTTTCCCTTTAGGTTTACCCCAACAATGTTTTCATTAGTTTCGCTCACTCTCGAAATCAAGCATTTTACAGCAGGTTGGAGCAGCCTGTATCTCAGCACAGGAATAAGGTAGGGAAGAATTCTAAGGCTCATTTTGACTGCCTCCAGAAGTTAGATCAGATGGCAAATTGGATTTGGTGCTAGGTCTTTCCCTTTAGGTTTTACCCCAACAATGTTTTCATTAGTTTCGCTCACTCTCGAAATCAAGCATTTTACAGCAGGTTGGAGCAGCCTGTATCTCAGCACAGGAATAAGGTAGGGAAGAATTCTAAGGCTCATTTTGACTGCCTCCAGAAGTTAGATCAGATGGCAAATTGGATTTGGTGCTAGGTCTTTCCCTTTAGGTTTTACCCCAACAATGTTTTCATTAGTTTCGCTCACTCTCGAAATCAAGCATTTTACAGCAGGTTGGAGCAGCCTGTATCTCAGCACAGGAATAAGGTAGGGAAGAATTCTAAGGATCATTTTGACTGCCTCCAGAAGTTAGATCAGATGGCAAATTGGATTTGGTGCTAGGTCTTTCCCTTTAGGTTTTACCCCAACAATGTTTTCATTAGTTTCGCTCACTCTCGAAATCAAGCATTTTACAGCAGGTTGGAGCAGCCTGTATCTCAGCACAGGAATAAGGTAGGGAAGAATTCTAAGGATCATTTTGACTGCCTCCAGAAGTTAGATCAGATGGCAAATTGGATTTGGTGCTAGGTCTTTCCCTTTAGGTTTTACCCCAACAATGTTTTCATTAGTTTCGCTCACTCTCGAAATCAAGCATTTTACAGCAGGTTGGAGCAGCCTGTATCTCAGCACAGGAATAAGGTAGGGAAGAATTCTAAGGCTCATTTTGACTGCCTCCAGAAGTTAGATCAGATGGCAAATTGGATTTGGTGCTAGGTCTTTCCCTTTAGGTTTTACCCCAACAATGTTTTCATTAGTTTCGCTCACTCTCGAAATCAAGCATTTTACAGCAGGTTGGAGCAGCCTGTATCTCAGCACAGGAATAAGGTAGGGAAGAATTCTAAGGCTCATTTTGACTGCCTCCAGAAGTTAGATCAGATGGCAAATTGGATTTGGTGCTAGGTCTTTCCCTTTAGGTTTTACCCCAACAATGTTTTCATTAGTTTCGCTCACTCTCGAAATCAAGCATTTTACAGCAGGTTGGAGCAGCCTGTATCTCAGCACAGGAATAAGGTAGGGAAGAATTCTAAGGCTCATTTTGACTGCCTCCAGAAGTTAGATCAGATGGCAAATTGGATTTGGTGCTAGGTCTTTCCCTTTAGGTTTTACCCCAACAATGTTTTCATTAGTTTCGCTCACTCTCGAAATCAAGCATTTTACAGCAGGTTGGAGCAGCCTGTATCTCAGCACAGGAATAAGGTAGGGAAGAATTCTAAGGATCATTTTGACTGCCTCCAGAAGTTAGATCAGATGGCAAATTGGATTTGGTGCTAGGTCTTTCCCTTTAGGTTTTACCCCAACAATGTTTTCATTAGTTTCGCTCACTCTCGAAATCAAGCATTTTACAGCAGGTTGGAGCAGCCTGTATCTCAGCACAGGAATAAGGTAGGGAAGAATTCTAAGGCTCATTTTGACTGCCTCCAGAAGTTAGATCAGATGGCAAATTGGATTTGGTGCTAGGTCTTTCCCTTTAGGTTTTACCCCAACAATGTTTTCATTAGTTTCGCTCACTCTCGAAATCAAGCATTTTACAGCAGGTTGGAGCAGCCTGCATCTCAGCACAGGAATAAGGTAGGGAAGAATTCTAAGGATCATTTTGACTGCCTCCAGAAGTTAGATCAGATGGCAAATTGGATTTGGTGCTAGGTCTTTCCCTTTAGGTTTTACCCCAACAATGTTTTCATTAGTTTCGCTCACTCTCGAAATCAAGCATTTTACAGCAGGTTGGAGCAGCCTGTATCTCAGCACAGGAATAAGGTAGGGAAGAATTCTAAGGCTCATTTTGACTGCCTCCAGAAGTTAGATCAGATGGCAAATTGGATTTGGTGCTAGGTCTTTCCCTTTAGGTTTTACCCCAACAATGTTTTCATTAGTTTCGCTCACTCTCGAAATCAAGCATTTTACAGCAGGTTGGAGCAGCCTGTATCTCAGCACAGGAATAAGGTAGGGAAGAATTCTAAGGCTCATTTTGACTGCCTCCAGAAGTTAGATCAGATGGCAAATTGGATTTGGTGCTAGGTCTTTCCCTTTAGGTTTTACCCCAACAATGTTTTCATTAGTTTCGCTCACTCTCGAAATCAAGCATTTTACAGCAGGTTGGAGCAGCCTGTATCTCAGCACAGGAATAAGGTAGGGAAGAATTCTAAGGCTCATTTTGACTGCCTCCAGAAGTTAGATCAAATGGCAAATTGGATTTGGTGCTAGGTCTTTCCCTTTAGGTTTTACCCCAACAATGTTTTCATTAGTTTCGCTCACTCTCGAAATCAAGCATTTTACAGCAGGTTGGAGCAGCCTGTATCTCAGCACAGGAATAAGGTAGGGAAGAATTCTAAGGCTCATTTTGACTGCCTCCAGAAGTTAGATCAGATGGCAAATTGGATTTGGTGCTAGGTCTTTCCCTTTAGGTTTTACCCCAACAATGTTTTCATTAGTTTCGCTCACTCTCGAAATCAAACATTTTACAGCAGGTTGGAGCAGCCTGTATCTCAGCACAGGAATAAGGTAGGGAAGAATTCTAAGGCTCATTTTGACTGCCTCCAGAAGTTAGATCAGATGGCAAATTGGATTTGGTGCTAGGTCTTTCCCTTTAGGTTTTACCCCAACAATGTTTTCATTAGTTTCGCTCACTCTCGAAATCAAGCATTTTACAGCAGGTTGGAGCAGCCTGTATCTCAGCACAGGAATAAGGTAGGGAAGAATTCTAAGGATCATTTTGACTGCCTCCAGAAGTTAGATCAGATGGCAAATTGGATTTGGTGCTAGGTCTTTCCCTTTAGGTTTTACCCCAACAATGTTTTCATTAGTTTCGCTCACTCTCGAAATCAAGCATTTTACAGCAGGTTGGAGCAGCCTGTATCTCAGCACAGAAATAAGGTAGGGAAGAATTCTAAGGCTCATTTTGACTGCCTCCAGAAGTTAGATCAGATGGCAAATTGGATTTGGTGCTAGGTCTTTCCCTTTAGGTTTTACCCCAACAATGTTTTCATTAGTTTCGCTCACTCTCGAAATCAAGCATTTTACAGCAGGTTGGAGCAGCCTGTATCTCAGCACAGGAATAAGGTAGGGAAGAATTCTAAGGATCGTTTTGACTGCCTCCAGAAGTTAGATCAGATGGCAAATTGGATTTGGTGCTAGGTCTTTCCCTTTAGGTTTTACCCCAACAATGTTTTCATTAGTTTCGCTCACTCTCGAAATCAAGCATTTTACAGCAGGTTGGAGCAGCCTGTATCTCAGCACAGGAATAAGGTAGGGAGGAATTCAAATGCTCATTTTGACTGCCTCCAGAAGTTAGATCAGATGGCAAATTGGATTTGGTGCTAGGTCTTTCCCTTTAGGTTTTACCCCAACAATGTTTTCATTAGTTTCGCTCACTCTCGAAATCAAGCATTTTACAGCAGGTTGGAGCAGCCTGTATCTCAGCACAGGAATAAGGTAGGGAAGAATTCTAAGGCTCATTTTGACTGCCTCCAGAAGTTAGATCAGATGGCAAATTGGATTTGGTGCTAGGTCTTTCCCTTTAGGTTTTACCCCAACAATGTTTTCATTAGTTTCGCTCACTCTCGAAATCAAGCATTTTACAGCAGGTTGGAGCAGCCTGTATCTCAGCACAGGAATAAGGTAGGGAAGAATTCTAAGGATCATTTTGACTGCCTCCAGAAGTTAGATCAGATGGCAAATTGGATTTGGTGCTAGGTCTTTCCCTTTAGGTTTTACCCCAACAATGTTTTCATTAGTTTCGCTCACTCTCGAAATCAAGCATTTTACAGCAGGTTGGAGCAGCCTGTATCTCAGCACAGGAATAAGGTAGGGAAGAATTCAAATGCTCATTTTGACTGCCTCCAGAAGTTAGATCAGATGGCAAATTGGATTTGGTGCTAGGTCTTTCCCTTTAGGTTTTACCCCAACAATGTTTTCATTAGTTTCGCTCACTCTCGAAATCAAGCATTTTACAGCAGGTTGGAGCAGCCTGTATCTCAGCACAGGAATAAGGTAGGGAAGAATTCTAAGGCTCATTTTGACTGCCTCCAGAAGTTAGATCAGATGGCAAATTGGATTTGGTGCTAGGTCTTTCCCTTTAGGTTTTACCCCAACAATGTTTTCATTAGTTTCGCTCACTCTCGAAATCAAGCATTTTACAGCAGGTTGGAGCAGCCTGTATCTCAGCACAGGAATAAGGTAGGGAAGAATTCTAAGGATCATTTTGACTGCCTCCAGAAGTTAGATCAGATGGCAAATTGGATTTGGTGCTAGGTCTTTCCCTTTAGGTTTTACCCCAACAATGTTTTCATTAGTTTCGCTCACTCTCGAAATCAAGCATTTTACAGCAGGTTGGAGCAGCCTGTATCTCAGCACAGGAATAAGGTAGGGAAGAATTCTAAGGCTCATTTTGACTGCCTCCAGAAGTTAGATCAGATGGCAAATTGGATTTGGTGCTAGGTCTTTCCCTTTAGGTTTTACCCCAACAATGTTTTCATTAGTTTCGCTCACTCTCGAAATCAAGCATTTTACAGCAGGTTGGAGCAGCCTGTATCTCAGCACAGGAATAAGGTAGGGAAGAATTCTAAGGATCATTTTGACTGCCTCCAGAAGTTAGATCAGATGGCAAATTGGATTTGGTGCTAGGTCTTTCCCTTTAGGTTTTACCCCAACAATGTTTTCATTAGTTTCGCTCACTCTTGAAATCAAGCATTTTACAGCAGGTTGGAGCAGCCTGCATCTCAGCACAGGAATAAGGTAGGGAAGAATTCTAAGGATCATTTTGACTGCCTCCAGAAGTTAGATCAGATGGCAAATTGGATTTGGTGCTAGGTCTTTCACTTTAGGTTTTACCCCAACAATGTTTTCATTAGTTTCGCTCACTCTCGAAATCAAGCATTTTACAGCAGGTTGGAGCAGCCTGTATCTCAGCACAGGAATAAGGTAGGGAAGAATTCTAAGGCTCATTTTGACTGCCTCCAGAAGTTAGATCAGATGGCAAATTGGATTTGGTGCTAGGTCTTTCCCTTTAGGTTTTACCCCAACAATGTTTTCATTAGTTTCGCTCACTCTCGAAATCAAGCATTTTACAGCAGGTTGGAGCAGCCTGTATCTCAGCACAGGAATAAGGTAGGGAAGAATTCTAAGGATCATTTTGACTGCCTCCAGAAGTTAGATCAGATGGCAAATTGGATTTGGTGCTAGGTCTTTCCCTTTAGGTTTTACCCCAACAATGTTTTCATTAGTTTCGCTCACTCTCGAAATCAAGCATTTTACAGCAGGTTGGAGCAGCCTGTATCTCAGCACAGGAATAAGGTAGGGAAGAATTCAAATGCTCATTTTGACTGCCTCCAGAAGTTAGATCAGATGGCAAATTGGATTTGGTGCTAGGTCTTTCCCTTTAGGTTTTACCCCAACAATGTTTTCATTAGTTTCGCTCACTCTCGAAATCAAGCATTTTACAGCAGGTTGGAGCAGCCTGTATCTCAGCACAGGAATAAGGTAGGGAAGAATTCAAAGGCTCATTTTGACTGCCTCCAGAAGTTAGATCAGATGGCAAATTGGATTTGGTGCTAGGTCTTTCCCTTTAGGTTTTACCCCAACAATGTTTTCATTAGTTTCGCTCACTCTCGAAATCAAGCATTTTACAGCAGGTTGGAGCAGCCTGTATCTCAGCACAGGAATAAGGTAGGGAAGAATTCTAAGGATCATTTTGACTGCCTCCAGAAGTTAGATCAGATGGCAAATTGGATTTGGTGCTAGGTCTTTCCCTTTAGGTTTTACCCCAACAATGTTTTCATTAGTTTCGCTCACTCTCGAAATCAAGCATTTTACAGCAGGTTGGAGCAGCCTGTATCTCAGCACAGGAATAAGGTAGGGAAGAATTCTAAGGATCATTTTGACTGCCTCCAGAAGTTAGATCAGATGGCAAATTGGATTTGGTGCTAGGTCTTTCCCTTTAGGTTTTACCCCAACAATGTTTTCATTAGTTTCGCTCACTCTCGAAATCAAGCATTTTACAGCAGGTTGGAGCAGCCTGTATCTCAGCACAGGAATAAGGTAGGGAAGAATTCTAAGGCTCATTTTGACTGCCTCCAGAAGTTAGATCAGATGGCAAATTGGATTTGGTGCTAGGTCTTTCCCTTTAGGTTTTACCCCAACAATGTTTTCATTAGTTTCGCTCACTCTCGAAATCAAGCATTTTACAGCAGGTTGGAGCAGCCTGTATCTCAGCACAGGAATAAGGTAGGGAAGAATTCTAAGGCTCATTTTGACTGCCTCCAGAAGTTAGATCAGATGGCAAATTGGATTTGGTGCTAGGTCTTTCCCTTTAGGTTTTACCCCAACAATGATTTCATTAGTTTCGCTCACTCTCGAAATCAAGCATTTTACAGCAGGTTGGAGCAGCCTGTATCTCAGCACAGGAATAAGGTAGGGAAGAATTCAAATGCTCATTTTGACTGCCTCCAGAAGTTAGATCAGATGGCAAATTGGATTTGGTGCTAGGTCTTTCCCTTTAGGTTTTACCCCAACAATGTTTTCATTAGTTTCGCTCACTCTCGAAATCAAGCATTTTACAGCAGGTTGGAGCAGCCTGTATCTCAGCACAGGAATAAGGTAGGGAAGAATTCTAAGGCTCATTTTGACTGCCTCCAGAAGTTAGATCAGATGGCAAATTGGATTTGGTGCTAGGTCTTTCCCTTTAGGTTTTACCCCAACAATGTTTTCATTAGTTTCGCTCACTCTCGAAATCAAGCATTTTACAGCAGGTTGGAGCAGCCTGTATCTCAGCACAGGAATAAGGTAGGGAAGAATTCTAAGGCTCATTTTGACTGCCTCCAGAAGTTAGATCAGATGGCAAATTGGATTTGGTGCTAGGTCTTTCCCTTTAGGTTTTACCCCAACAATGTTTTCATTAGTTTCGCTCACTCTCGAAATCAAGCATTTTACAGCAGGTTGGAGCAGCCTGTATCTCAGCACAGGAATAAGGTAGGGAAGAATTCAAATGCTCATTTTGACTGCCTCCAGAAGTTAGATCAGATGGCAAATTGGATTTGGTGCTAGGTCTTTCCCTTTAGGTTTTACCCCAACAATGTTTTCATTAGTTTCGCTCACTCTCGAAATCAAGCATTTTACAGCAGGTTGGAGCAGCCTGTATCTCAGCACAGGAATAAGGTAGGGAAGAATTCTAAGGCTCATTTTGACTGCCTCCAGAAGTTAGATCAGATGGCAAATTGGATTTGGTGCTAGGTCTTTCCCTTTAGGTTTTACCCCAACAATGTTTTCATTAGTTTCGCTCACTCTCGAAATCAAGCATTTTACAGCAGGTTGGAGCAGCCTGTATCTCAGCACAGGAATAAGGTAGGGAAGAATTCTAAGGATCATTTTGACTGCCTCCAGAAGTTAGATCAGATGGCAAATTGGATTTGGTGCTAGGTCTTTCCCTTTAGGTTTTACCCCAACAATGTTTTCATTAGTTTCGCTCACTCTCGAAATCAAGCATTTTACAGCAGGTTGGAGCAGCCTGTATCTCAGCACAGGAATAAGGTAGGGAAGAATTCTAAGGATCATTTTGACTGCCTCCAGAAGTTAGATCAGATGGCAAATTGGATTTGGTGCTAGGTCTTTCCCTTTAGGTTTTACCCCAACAATGTTTTCATTAGTTTCGCTCACTCTCGAAATCAAGCATTTTACAGCAGGTTGGAGCAGCCTGTATCTCAGCACAGGAATAAGGTAGGGAAGAATTCTAAGGCTCATTTTGACTGCCTCCAGAAGTTAGATCAGATGGCAAATTGGATTTGGTGCTAGGTCTTTCCCTTTAGGTTTTACCCCAACAATGTTTTCATTAGTTTCGCTCACTCTCGAAATCAAGCATTTTACAGCAGGTTGGAGCAGCCTGTATCTCAGCACAGGAATAAGGTAGGGAAGAATTCTAAGGATCATTTTGACTGCCTCCAGAAGTTAGATCAGATGGCAAATTGGATTTGGTGCTAGGTCTTTCCCTTTAGGTTTTACCCCAACAATGTTTTCATTAGTTTCGCTCACTCTCGAAATCAAGCATTTTACAGCAGGTTGGAGCAGCCTGTATCTCAGCACAGGAATAAGGTAGGGAAGAATTCAAATGCTCATTTTGACTGCCTCCAGAAGTTAGATCAGATGGCAAATTGGATTTGGTGCTAGGTCTTTCCCTTTAGGTTTTACCCCAACAATGTTTTCATTAGTTTCGCTCACTCTCGAAATCAAGCATTTTACAGCAGGTTGGAGCAGCCTGTATCTCAGCACAGGAATAAGGTAGGGAAGAATTCTAAGGCTCATTTTGACTGCCTCCAGAAGTTAGATCAGATGGCAAATTGGATTTGGTGCTAGGTCTTTCCCTTTAGGTTTTACCCCAACAATGTTTTCATTAGTTTCGCTCACTCTCGAAATCAAGCATTTTACAGCAGGTTGGAGCAGCCTGTATCTCAGCACAGGAATAAGGTAGGGAAGAATTCTAAGGATCATTTTGACTGCCTCCAGAAGTTAGATCAGATGGCAAATTGGATTTGGTGCTAGGTCTTTCCCTTTAGGTTTTACCCCAACAATGTTTTCATTAGTTTCGCTCACTCTCGAAATCAAGCATTTCACAGCAGGTTGGAGCAGCCTGTATCTCAGCACAGGAATAAGGTAGGGAAGAATTCTAAGGCTCATTTTGACTGCCTCCAGAAGTTAGATCAGATGGCAAATTGGATTTGGTGCTAGGTCTTTCCCTTTAGGTTTTACCCCAACAATGTTTTCATTAGTTTCGCTCACTCACGAAATCAAGCATTTTACAGCAGGTTGGAGCAGCCTGTATCTCAGCACAGGAATAAGGTAGGGAAGAATTCTAAGGATCATTTTGACTGCCTCCAGAAGTTAGATCAGATGGCAAATTGGATTTGGTGCTAGGTCTTTCCCTTTAGGTTTTACCCCAACAATGTTTTCATTAGTTTCGCTCACTCTCGAAATCAAGCATTTTACAGCAGGTTGGAGCAGCCTGTGTCTCAGCACAGGAATAAGGTAGGGAAGAATTCTAAGGTTCATTTTGACTGCCTCCAGAAGTTAGATCAGATGGCAAATTGGATTTGGTGCTAGGTCTTTCCCTTTAGGTTTTACCCCAACAATGTTTTCATTAGTTTCGCTCACTCTCGAAATCAAGCATTTTACAGCAGGTTGGAGCAGCCTGTATCTCAGCACAGGAATAAGGTAGGGAAGAATTCTAAGGATCATTTTGACTGCCTCCAGAAGTTAGATCAGATGGCAAATTGGATTTGGTGCTAGGTCTTTCCCTTTAGGTTTTACCCCAACAATGTTTTCATTAGTTTCGCTCACTCTCGAAATCAAGCATTTTACAGCAGGTTGGAGCAGCCTGTATCTCAGCACAGGAATAAGGTAGGGAAGAATTCTAAGGATCATTTTGACTGCCTCCAGAAGTTAGATCAGATGGCAAATTGGATTTGGTGCTAGGTCTTTCCCTTTAGGTTTTACCCCAACAATGTTTTCATTAGTTTCGCTCACTCACGAAATCAAGCATTTTACAGCAGGTTGGAGCAGCCTGTATCTCAGCACAGGAATAAGGTAGGGAAGAATTCTAAGGATCATTTTGACTGCCTCCAGAAGTTAGATCAGATGGCAAATTGGATTTGGTGCTAGGTCTTTCCCTTTAGGTTTTACCCCAACAATGTTTTCATTAGTTTCGCTCACTCTCGAAATCAAGCATTTTACAGCAGGTTGGAGCAGCCTGTGTCTCAGCACAGGAATAAGGTAGGGAAGAATTCTAAGGCTCATTTTGACTGCCTCCAGAAGTTAGATCAGATGGCAAATTGGATTTGGTGCTAGGTCTTTCCCTTTAGGTTTTACCCCAACAATGTTTTCATTAGTTTCGCTCACTCTCGAAATCAAGCATTTTACAGCAGGTTGGAGCAGCCTGTATCTCAGCACAGGAATAAGGTAGGGAAGAATTCTAAGGATCATTTTGACTGCCTCCAGAAGTTAGATCAGATGGCAAATTGGATTTGGTGCTAGGTCTTTCCCTTTAGGTTTTACCCCAACAATGTTTTCATTAGTTTCGCTCACTCTCGAAATCAAGCATTTTACAGCAGGTTGGAGCAGCCTGTATCTCAGCACAGGAATAAGGTAGGGAAGAATTCTAAGGATCATTTTGACTGCCTCCAGAAGTTAGATCAGATGGCAAATTGGATTTGGTGCTAGGTCTTTCCCTTTAGGTTTTACCCCAACAATGTTTTCATTAGTTTCGCTCACTCTCGAAATCAAGCATTTTACAGCAGGTTGGAGCAGCCTGCATCTCAGCACAGGAATAAGGTAGGGAAGAATTCTAAGGATCATTTTGACTGCCTCCAGAAGTTAGATCAGATGGCAAATTGGATTTGGTGCTAGGTCTTTCCCTTTAGGTTTTACCCCAACAATGTTTTCATTAGTTTCGCTCACTCTCGAAATCAAGCATTTTACAGCAGGTTGGAGCAGCCTGTATCTCAGCACAGGAATAAGGTAGGGAAGAATTCTAAGGCTCATTTCGACTGCCTCCAGAAGTTAGATCAGATGGCAAATTGGATTTGGTGCTAGGTCTTTCCCTTTAGGTTTTACCCCAACAATGTTTTCATTAGTTTCGCTCACTCTCGAAATCAAGCCTTTTACAGCAGGTTGGAGCAGCCTGTATCTCAGCACAGGAATAAGGTAGGGAAGAATTCTAAGGCTCATTTTGACTGCCTCCAGAAGTTAGATCAGATGGCAAATTGGATTTGGTGCTAGGTCTTTCCCTTTAGGTTTTACCCCAACAATGTTTTCATTAGTTTCGCTCACTCACGAAATCAAGCATTTTACAGCAGGTTGGAGCAGCCAGTATCTCAGCACAGGAATAAGGTAGGGAAGAATTCTAAGGATCATTTTGACTGCCTCCAGAAGTTAGATCAGATGGCAAATTGGATTTGGTGCTAGGTCTTTCCCTTTAGGTTTTACCCCAACAATGTTTTCATTAGTTTCGCTCACTCTCGAAATCAAGCATTTTACAGCAGGTTGGAGCAGCCTGTGTCTCAGCACAGGAATAAGGTAGGGAAGAATTCTAAGGCTCATTTTGACTGCCTCCAGAAGTTAGATCAGATGGCAAATTGGATTTGGTGCTAGGTCTTTCCCTTTAGGTTTTACCCCAACAATGTTTTCATTAGTTTCGCTCACTCTCGAAATCAAGCATTTTACAGCAGGTTGGAGCAGCCTGTATCTCAGCACAGGAATAAGGTAGGGAAGAATTCTAAGGATCATTTTGACTGCCTCCAGAAGTTAGATCAGATGGCAAATTGGATTTGGTGCTAGGTCTTTCCCTTTAGGTTTTACCCCAACAATGTTTTCATTAGTTTCGCTCACTCTCGAAATCAAGCATTTTACAGCAGGTTGGAGCAGCCTGTATCTCAGCACAGGAATAAGGTAGGGAAGAATTCTAAGGCTCATTTTGACTGCCTCCAGAAGTTAGATCAGATGGCAAATTGGATTTGGTGCTAGGTCTTTCCCTTTAGGTTTTACCCCAACAATGTTTTCATTAGTTTCGCTCACTCTCGAAATCAAGCATTTTACAGCAGGTTGGAGCAGCCTGCATCTCAGCACAGGAATAAGGTAGGGAAGAATTCTAAGGATCATTTTGACTGCCTCCAGAAGTTAGATCAGATGGCAAATTGGATTTGGTGCTAGGTCTTTCCCTTTAGGTTTTACCCCAACAATGTTTTCATTAGTTTCGCTCACTCTCGAAATCAAGCATTTTACAGCAGGTTGGAGCAGCCTGTATCTCAGCACAGGAATAAGGTAGGGAAGAATTCTAATGCTCATTTTGACTGCCTCCAGAAGTTAGATCAGATGGCAAATTGGAATTGGTGCTAGGTCTTTCCCTTTAGGTTTTACCCCAACAATGTTTTCATTAGTTTCGCTCACTCTCGAAATCAAGCATTTTACAGCAGGTTGGAGCAGCCTGTATCTCAGCACAGGAATAAGGTAGGGAAGAATTCTAAGGATCATTTTGACTGCCTCCAGAAGTTAGATCAGATGGCAAATTGGATTTGGTGCTAGGTCTTTCCCTTTAGGTTTTACCCCAACAATGTTTTCATTAGTTTCGCTCACTCTCGAAATCAAGCATTTTACAGCAGGTTGGAGCAGCCTGTATCTCAGCACAGGAGTAAGGTAGGGAAGAATTCTAAGGATCATTTTGACTGCCTCCAGAAGTTAGATCAGATGGCAGATTGGATTTGGTGCTAGGTCTTTCCCTTTAGGTTTTACCCCAACAATGTTTTCATTAGTTTCGCTCACTCTCGAAATCAAGCATTTTACAGCAGGTTGGAGCAGCCTGTATCTCAGCACAGGAATAAGGTAGGGAAGAATTCTAAGGATCATTTTGACTGCCTCCAGAAGTTAGATCAGATGGCAAATTGGATTTGGTGCTAGGTCTTTCCCTTTAGGTTTTACCCCAACAATGTTTTCATTAGTTTCGCTCACTCTCGAAATCAAGCATTTTACAGCAGGTTGGAGCAGCCTGTATCTCAGCACAGGAATAAGGTAGGGAAGAATTCTAAGGATCATTTTGACTGCCTCCAGAAGTTAGATCAGATGGCAAATTGGATTTGGTGCTAGGTCTTTCCCTTTAGGTTTTACCCCAACAATGTTTTCATTAGTTTCGCTCACTCTCGAAATCAAGCATTTTACAGCAGGTTGGAGCAGCCTGTATCTCAGCACAGGAATAAGGTAGGGAAGAATTCTAAGGCTCATTTTGACTGCCTCCAGAAGTTAGATCAGATGGCAAATTGGATTTGGTGCTAGGTCTTTCCCTTTAGGTTTTACCCCAACAATGTTTTCATTAGTTTCGCTCACTCACGAAATCAAGCATTTTACAGCAGGTTGGAGCAGCCTGTATCTCAGCACAGGAATAAGGTAGGGAAGAATTCTAAGGATCATTTTGACTGCCTCCAGAAGTTAGATCAGATGGCAAATTGGATTTGGTGCTAGGTCTTTCCCTTTAGGTTTTACCCCAACAATGTTTTCATTAGTTTCGCTCACTCTCGAAATCAAGCATTTTACAGCAGGTTGGAGCAGCCTGTGTCTCAGCACAGGAATAAGGTAGGGAAGAATTCTAAGGCTCATTTTGACTGCCTCCAGAAGTTAGATCAGATGGCAAATTGGATTTGGTGCTAGGTCTTTCCCTTTAGCTTTTACCCCAACAATGTTTTCATTAGTTTCGCTCACTCTCGAAATCAAGCATTTTACAGCAGGTTGGAGCAGCCTGTATCTCAGCACAGGAATAAGGTAGGGAAGAATTCTAAGGATCATTTTGACTGCCTCCAGAAGTTAGATCAGATGGCAAATTGGATTTGGTGCTAGGTCTTTCCCTTTAGGTTTTACCCCAACAATGTTTTCATTAGTTTCGCTCACTCTCGAAATCAAGCATTTTACAGCAGGTTGGAGCAGCCTGTATCTCAGCACAGGAATAAGGTAGGGAAGAATTCTAAGGATCATTTTGACTGCCTCCAGAAGTTAGATCAGATGGCAAATTGGATTTGGTGCTAGGTCTTTCCCTTTAGGTTTTACCCCAACAATGTTTTCATTAGTTTCGCTCACTCTCGAAATCAAGCATTTTACAGCAGGTTGGAGCAGCCTGTATCTCAGCACAGGAATAAGGTAGGGAAGAATTCTAAGGATCATTTTGACTGCCTCCAGAAGTTAGATCAGATGGCAAATTGGATTTGGTGCTAGGTCTTTCCCTTTAGGTTTTACCCCAACAATGTTTTCATTAGTTTCGCTCACTCTCGAAATCAAGCATTTTACAGCAGGTTGGAGCAGCCTGCATCTCAGCACAGGAATAAGGTAGGGAAGAATTCTAAGGATCATTTTGACTGCCTCCAGAAGTTAGATCAGATGGCAAATTGGATTTGGTGCTAGGTCTTTCCCTTTAGGTTTTACCCCAACAATGTTTTCATTAGTTTCGCTCACTCTCGAAATCAAGCATTTTACAGCAGGTTGGAGCAGCCTGTATCTCAGCACAGGAATAAGGTAGGGAAGAATTCTAAGGCTCATTTTGACTGCCTCCAGAAGTTAGATCAGATGGCAAATTGGATTTGGTGCTAGGTCTTTCCCTTTAGGTTTTACCCCAACAATGTTTTCATTAGTTTCGCTCACTCTCGAAATCAAGCATTTTACAGCAGGTTGGAGCAGCCTGTATCTCAGCACAGGAATAAGGTAGGGAAGAATTCTAAGGCTCATTTTGACTGCCTCCAGAAGTTAGATCAGATGGCAAATTGGATTTGGTGCTAGGTCTTTCCCTTTAGCTTTTACCCCAACAATGTTTTCATTAGTTTCGCTCACTCTCGAAATCAAGCATTTTACAGCAGGTTGGAGCAGCCTGTATCTCAGCACAGGAGTAAGGTAGGGAAGAATTCTAAGGATCATTTTGACTGCCTCCAGAAGTTAGATCAGATGGCAAATTGGATTTGGTGCTAGGTCTTTCCCTTTAGGTTTTACCCCAACAATGTTTTCATTAGTTTCGCTCACTCTCGAAATCAAGCATTTTACAGCAGGTTGGAGCAGCCTGTATCTCAGCACAGGAATAAGGTAGGGAAGAATTCTAAGGCTCATTTTGACTGCCTCCAGAAGTTAGATCAGATGGCAAATTGGATTTGGTGCTAGGTCTTTCCCTTTAGGTTTTACCCCAACAATGTTTTCATTAGTTTCGCTCACTCTCGAAATCAAGCATTTTACAGCAGGTTGGAGCAGCCTGTATCTCAGCACAGGAATAAGGTAGGGAAGAATTCTAAGGATCATTTTGACTGCCTCCAGAAGTTAGATCAGATGGCAAATTGGATTTGGTGCTAGGTCTTTCCCTTTAGGTTTTACCCCAACAATGTTTTCATTAGTTTCGCTCACTCTCGAAATCAAGCATTTTACAGCAGGTTGGAGCAGCCTGCATCTCAGCACAGGAATAAGGTAGGGAAGAATTCTAAGGCTCATTTTGACTGCCTCCAGAAGTTAGATCAGATGGCAAATTGGATTTGGTGCTAGGTCTTTCCCTTTAGCTTTTACCCCAACAATGTTTTCATTAGTTTCGCTCACTCTCGAAATCAAGCATTTTACAGCAGGTTGGAGCAGCCTGTATCTCAGCACAGGAATAAGGTAGGGAAGAATTCTAAGGCTCATTTTGACTGCCTCCAGAAGTTAGATCAGATGGCAAATTGGATTTGGTGCTAGGTCTTTCCCTTTAGGTTTTACCCCAACAATGTTTTCATTAGTTTCGCTCACTCTCGAAATCAAGCATTTTACAGCAGGTTGGAGCAGCCTGTATCTCAGCACAGGAATAAGGTAGGGAAGAATTCTAAGGATCATTTTGACTGCCTCCAGAAGTTAGATCAGATGGCAAATTGGATTTGGTGCTAGGTCTTTCCCTTTAGGTTTTACCCCAACAATGTTTTCATTAGTTTCGCTCACTCTCGAAATCAAGCATTTTACAGCAGGTTGGAGCAGCCTGTATCTCAGCACAGGAATAAGGTAGGGAAGAATTCTAAGGCTCATTTTGACTGCCTCCAGAAGTTAGATCAGATGGCAAATTGGATTTGGTGCTAGGTCTTTCCCTTTAGGTTTTACCCCAACAATGTTTTCATTAGTTTCGCTCACTCTCGAAATCAAGCATTTTACAGCAGGTTGGAGCAGCCTGTATCTCAGCACAGGAATAAGGTAGGGAAGAATTCTAAGGCTCATTTTGACTGCCTCCAGAAGTTAGATCAGATGGCAAATTGGATTTGGTGCTAGGTCTTTCCCTTTAGGTTTTACCCCAACAATGTTTTCATTAGTTTCGCTCACTCTCGAAATCAAGCATTTTACAGCAGGTTGGAGCAGCCTGTATCTCAGCACAGGAATAAGGTAGGGAAGAATTCTAAGGATCATTTTGACTGCCTCCAGAAGTTAGATCAGATGGCAAATTGGATTTGGTGCTAGGTCTTTCCCTTTAGGTTTTACCCCAACAATGTTTTCATTAGTTTCGCTCACTCTCGAAATCAAGCATTTTACAGCAGGTTGGAGCAGCCTGCATCTCAGCACAGGAATAAGGTAGGGAAGAATTCTAAGGATCATTTTGACTGCCTCCAGAAGTTAGATCAGATGGCAAATTGGATTTGGTGCTAGGTCTTTCCCTTTAGGTTTTACCCCAACAATGTTTTCATTAGTTTCGCTCACTCTCGAAATCAAGCATTTTACAGCAGGTTGGAGCAGCCTGTATCTCAGCACAGGAATAAGGTAGGGAAGAATTCTAAGGATCATTTTGACTGCCTCCAGAAGTTAGATCAGATGGCAAATTGGATTTGGTGCTAGGTCTTTCCCTTTAGGTTTTACCCCAACAATGTTTTCATTAGTTTCGCTCACTCTCGAAATCAAGCATTTTACAGCAGGTTGGAGCAGCCTGTATCTCAGCACAGGAATAAGGTAGGGAAGAATTCTAAGGATCATTTTGACTGCCTCCAGAAGTTAGATCAGATGGCAAATTGGATTTGGTGCTAGGTCTTTCCCTTTAGGTTTTACCCCAACAATGTTTTCATTAGTTTCGCTCACTCTCGAAATCAAGCATTTTACAGCAGGTTGGAGCAGCCTGTATCTCAGCACAGGAATAAGGTAGGGAAGAATTCTAAGGCTCATTTTGACTGCCTCCAGAAGTTAGATCAGATGGCAAATTGGATTTGGTGCTAGGTCTTTCCCTTTAGGTTTTACCCCAACAATGTTTTCATTAGTTTCGCTCACTCTCGAAATCAAGCATTTTACAGCAGGTTGGAGCAGCCTGTATCTCAGCACAGGAATAAGGTAGGGAAGAATTCTAAGGATCATTTTGACTGCCTCCAGAAGTTAGATCAGATGGCAAATTGGATTTGGTGCTAGGTCTTTCCCTTTAGGTTTTACCCCAACAATGTTTTCATTAGTTTCACTCACTCTCGAAATCAAGCATTTTACAGCAGGTTGGAGCAGCCTGTATCTCAGCACAGGAATAAGGTAGGGAAGAATTCTAAGGATCATTTTGACTGCCTCCAGAAGTTAGATCAGATGGCAAATTGGATTTGGTGCTAGGTCTTTCCCTTTAGGTTTTACCCCAACAATGTTTTCATTAGTTTCGCTCACTCTCGAAATCAAGCATTTTACAGCAGGTTGGAGCAGCCTGTATCTCAGCACAGGAATAAGGTAGGGAAGAATTCTAAGGATCATTTTGACTGCCTCCAGAAGTTAGATCAGATGGCAAATTGGATTTGGTGCTAGGTCTTTCCCTTTAGGTTTTACCCCAACAATGTTTTCATTAGTTTCGCTCACTCTCGAAATCAAGCATTTTACAGCAGGTTGGAGCAGCCTGTATCTCAGCACAGGAATAAGGTAGGGAAGAATTCTAAGGCTCATTTTGACTGCCTCCAGAAGTTAGATCAGATGGCAAATTGGATTTGGTGCTAGGTCTTTCCCTTTAGGTTTTACCCCAACAATGTTTTCATTAGTTTCGCTCACTCTCGAAATCAAGCATTTTACAGCAGGTTGGAGCAGCCTGTATCTCAGCACAGGAATAAGGTAGGGAAGAATTCTAAGGCTCATTTTGACTGCCTCCAGAAGTTAGATCAGATGGCAAATTGGATTTGGTGCTAGGTCTTTCCCTTTAGGTTTTACCCCAACAATGTTTTCATTAGTTTCGCTCACTCTCGAAATCAAGCATTTTACAGCAGGTTGGAGCAGCCTGCATCTCAGCACAGGAATAAGGTAGGGAAGAATTCTAAGGATCATTTTGACTGCCTCCAGAAGTTAGATCAGATGGCAAATTGGATTTGGTGCTAGGTCTTTCCCTTTAGGTTTTACCCCAACAATGTTTTCATTAGTTTCGCTCACTCTCGAAATCAAGCATTTTACAGCAGGTTGGAGCAGCCTGTATCTCAGCACAGGAATAAGGTAGGGAAGAATTCTAAGGCTCATTTTGACTGCCTCCAGAAGTTAGATCAGATGGCAAATTGGATTTGGTGCTAGGTCTTTCCCTTTAGGTTTTACCCCAACAATGTTTTCATTAGTTTCGCTCACTCTCGAAATCAAGCATTTTACAGCAGGTTGGAGCAGCCTGTATCTCAGCACAGGAATAAGGTAGGGAAGAATTCTAAGGCTCATTTTGACTGCCTCCAGAAGTTAGATCAGATGGCAAATTGGATTTGGTGCTAGGTCTTTCCCTTTAGGTTTTACCCCAACAATGTTTTCATTAGTTTCGCTCACTCTCGAAATCAAGCATTTTACAGCAGGTTGGAGCAGCCTGTATCTCAGCACAGGAATAAGGTAGGGAAGAATTCTAAGGCTCATTTTGACTGCCTCCAGAAGTTAGATCAGATGGCAAATTGGATTTGGTGCTAGGTCTTTCCCTTTAGGTTTTACCCCAACAATGTTTTCATCAGTTTCGCTCACTCGCGAAATCAAGCATTTTACAGCAGGTTGGAGCAGCCTGTATCTCAGCACAGGAATAAGGTAGGGAAGAATTCTAAGGATCATTTTGACTGCCTCCAGAAGTTAGATCAGATGGCAAATTGGATTTGGTGCTAGGTCTTTCCCTTTAGGTTTTACCCCAACAATGTTTTCATTAGTTTCGCTCACTCTCGAAATCAAGCATTTTACAGCAGGTTGGAGCAGCCTGTATCTCAGCACAGGAATAAGGTAGGGAAGAATTCTAAGGCTCATTTTGACTGCCTCCAGAAGTTAGATCAGATGGCAAATTGGATTTGGTGCTAGGTCTTTCCCTTTAGGTTTTACCCCAACAATGTTTTCATTAGTTTCGCTCACTCTCGAAATCAAGCATTTTACAGCAGGTTGGAGCAGCCTGTATCTCAGCACAGGAATAAGGTAGGGAAGAATTCTAAGGCTCATTTTGACTGCCTCCAGAAGTTAGATCAGATGGCAAATTGGATTTGGTGCTAGGTCTTTCCCTTTAGGTTTTACCCCAACAATGTTTTCATTAGTTTCGCTCACTCTCGAAATCAAGCATTTTACAGCAGGTTGGAGCAGCCTGTATCTCAGCACAGGAATAAGGTAGGGAAGAATTCTAAGGCGCATTTTGACTGCCTCCAGAAGTTAGATCAGATGGCAAATTGGATTTGGTGCTAGGTCTTTCCCTTTAGGTTTTACCCCAACAATGTTTTCATTAGTTTCGCTCACTCTCGAAATCAAGCATTTTACAGCAGGTTGGAGCAGCCTGTATCTCAGCACAGGAATAAGGTAGGGAAGAATTCTAAGGATCATTTTGACTGCCTCCAGAAGTTAGATCAGATGGCAAATTGGATTTGGTGCTAGGTCTTTCCCTTTAGGTTTTACCCCAACAATGTTTTCATTAGTTTCGCTCACTCTCGAAATCAAGCATTTTACAGCAGGTTGGAGCAGCCTGCATCTCAGCACAGGAATAAGGTAGGGAAGAATTCTAAGGATCATTTTGACTGCCTCCAGAAGTTAGATCAGATGGCAAATTGGATTTGGTGCTAGGTCTTTCCCTTTAGGTTTTACCCCAACAATGTTTTCATTAGTTTCGCTCACTCTCGAAATCAAGCATTTTACAGCAGGTTGGAGCAGCCTGTATCTCAGCACAGGAATAAGGTAGGGAAGAATTCAAATGCTCATTTTGACTGCCTCCAGAAGTTAGATCAGATGGCAAATTGGATTTGGTGCTAGGTCTTTCCCTTTAGGTTTTACCCCAACAATGTTTTCATTAGTTTCGCTCACTCTCGAAATCAAGCATTTTACAGCAGGTTGGAGCAGCCTGTATCTCAGCACAGGAATAAGGTAGGGAAGAATTCTAAGGATCATTTTGACTGCCTCCAGAAGTTAGATCAGATGGCAAATTGGATTTGGTGCTAGGTCTTTCCCTTTAGGTTTTACCCCAACAATGTTTTCATTAGTTTCGCTCACTCTCGAAATCAAGCATTTTACAGCAGGTTGGAGCAGCCTGTATCTCAGCACAGGAATAAGGTAGGGAAGAATTCTAAGGATCATTTTGACTGCCTCCAGAAGTTAGATCAGATGGCAAATTGGATTTGGTGCTAGGTCTTTCCCTTTAGGTTTTACCCCAACAATGTTTTCATTAGTTTCGCTCACTCTCGAAATCAAGCATTTTACAGCAGGTTGGAGCAGCCTGTATCTCAGCACAGGAATAAGGTAGGGAAGAATTCTAAGGATCATTTTGACTGCCTCCAGAAGTTAGATCAGATGGCAAATTGGATTTGGTGCTAGGTCTTTCCCTTTAGGTTTTACCCCAACAATGTTTTCATTAGTTTCGCTCACTCTCGAAATCAAGCATTTTACAGCAGGTTGGAGCAGCCTGTATCTCAGCACAGGAATAAGGTAGGGAAGAATTCTAAGGCTCATTTTGACTGCCTCCAGAAGTTAGATCAGATGGCAAATTGGATTTGGTGCTAGGTCTTTCCCTTTAGGTTTTACCCCAACAATGTTTTCATTAGTTTCGCTCACTCTCGAAATCAAGCATTTTACAGCAGGTTGGAGCAGCCTGTATCTCAGCACAGGAATAAGGTAGGGAAGAATTCTAAGGATCATTTTGACTGCCTCCAGAAGTTAGATCAGATGGCAAATTGGATTTGGTGCTAGGTCTTTCCCTTTAGGTTTTACCCCAACAATGTTTTCATTAGTTTCGCTCACTCTCGAAATCAAGCATTTTACAGCAGGTTGGAGCAGCCTGTATCTCAGCACAGGAATAAGGTAGGGAAGAATTCTAAGGCTCATTTTGACTGCCTCCAGAAGTTAGATCAGATGGCAAATTGGATTTGGTGCTAGGTCTTTCCCTTTAGGTTTTACCCCAACAATGTTTTCATTAGTTTCGCTCACTCTCGAAATCAAGCATTTTACAGCAGGTTGGAGCAGCCTGTATCTCAGCACAGGAATAAGGTAGGGAAGAATTCTAAGGCTCATTTTGACTGCCTCCAGAAGTTAGATCAGATGGCAAATTGGATTTGGTGCTAGGTCTTTCCCTTTAGGTTTTACCCCAACAATGTTTTCATTAGTTTCGCTCACTCGCGAAATCAAGCATTTTACAGCAGGTTGGAGCAGCCTGTATCTCAGCACAGGAATAAGGTAGGGAAGAATTCTAAGGCTCATTTTGACTGCCTCCAGAAGTTAGATCAGATGGCAAATTGGATTTGGTGCTAGGTCTTTCCCTTTAGGTTTTACCCCAACAATGTTTTCATTAGTTTCGCTCACTCTCGAAATCAAGCATTTTACAGCAGGTTGGAGCAGCCTGCATCTCAGCACAGGAATAAGGTAGGGAAGAATTCTAAGGCTCATTTTGACTGCCTCCAGAAGTTAGATCAGATGGCAAATTGGATTTGGTGCTAGGTCTTTCCCTTTAGGTTTTACCCCAACAATGTTTTCATTAGTTTCGCTCACTCTCGAAATCAAGCATTTTACAGCAGGTTGGAGCAGCCTGTATCTCAGCACAGGAATAAGGTAGGGAAGAATTCTAAGGATCATTTTGACTGCCTCCAGAAGTTAGATCAGATGGCAAATTGGATTTGGTGCTAGGTCTTTCCCTTTAGGTTTTACCCCAACAATGTTTTCATTAGTTTCGCTCACTCTCGAAATCAAGCATTTTACAGCAGGTTGGAGCAGCCTGTATCTCAGCACAGGAATAAGGTAGGGAAGAATTCTAAGGCTCATTTTGACTGCCTCCAGAAGTTAGATCAGATGGCAAATTGGATTTGGTGCTAGGTCTTTCCCTTTAGGTTTTACCCCAACAATGTTTTCATTAGTTTCGCTCACTCTCGAAATCAAGCATTTTACAGCAGGTTGGAGCAGCCTGTATCTCAGCACAGGAATAAGGTAGGGAAGAATTCTAAGGATCATTTTGACTGCCTCCAGAAGTTAGATCAGATGGCAAATTGGATTTGGTGCTAGGTCTTTCCCTTTAGGTTTTACCCCAACAATGTTTTCATTAGTTTCGCTCACTCTCGAAATCAAGCATTTTACAGCAGGTTGGAGCAGCCTGTATCTCAGCACAGGAATAAGGTAGGGAAGAATTCAAATGCTCATTTTGACTGCCTCCAGAAGTTAGATCAGATGGCAAATTGGATTTGGTGCTAGGTCTTTCCCTTTAGGTTTTACCCCAACAATGTTTTCATTAGTTTCGCTCACTCTCGAAATCAAGCATTTTACAGCAGGTTGGAGCAGCCTGTATCTCAGCACAGGAATAAGGTAGGGAAGAATTCTAAGGATCATTTTGACTGCCTCCAGAAGTTAGATCAGATGGCAAATTGGATTTGGTGCTAGGTCTTTCCCTTTAGGTTTTACCCCAACAATGTTTTCATTAGTTTCGCTCACTCTCGAAATCAAGCATTTTACAGCAGGTTGGAGCAGCCTGTATCTCAGCACAGGAATAAGGTAGGGAAGAATTCTAAGGCTCATTTTGACTGCCTCCAGAAGTTAGATCAGATGGCAAATTGGATTTGGTGCTAGGTCTTTCCCTTTAGGTTTTACCCCAACAATGTTTTCATTAGTTTCGCTCACTCTCGAAATCAAGCATTTTACAGCAGGTTGGAGCAGCCTGCATCTCAGCACAGGAATAAGGTAGGGAAGAATTCTAAGGATCATTTTGACTGCCTCCAGAAGTTAGATCAGATGGCAAATTGGATTTGGTGCTAGGTCTTTCCCTTTAGGTTTTACCCCAACAATGTTTTCATTAGTTTCGCTCACTCTCGAAATCAAGCATTTTACAGCAGGTTGGAGCAGCCTGTATCTCAGCACAGGAATAAGGTAGGGAAGAATTCAAATGCTCATTTTGACTGCCTCCAGAAGTTAGATCAGATGGCAAATTGGATTTGGTGCTAGGTCTTTCCCTTTAGGTTTTACCCCAACAATGTTTTCATTAGTTTCGCTCACTCTCGAAATCAAGCATTTTACAGCAGGTTGGAGCAGCCTGTATCTCAGCACAGGAATAAGGTAGGGAAGAATTCTAAGGCTCATTTTGACTGCCTCCAGAAGTTAGATCAGATGGCAAATTGGATTTGGTGCTAGGTCTTTCCCTTTAGGTTTTACCCCAACAATGTTTTCATTAGTTTCGCTCACTCTCGAAATCAAGCATTTTACAGCAGGTTGGAGCAGCCTGTATCTCAGCACAGGAATAAGGTAGGGAAGAATTCTAAGGCTCATTTTGACTGCCTCCAGAAGTTAGATCAGATGGCAAATTGGATTTGGTGCTAGGTCTTTCCCTTTAGGTTTTACCCCAACAATGTTTTCATTAGTTTCGCTCACTCTCGAAATCAAGCATTTTACAGCAGGTTGGAGCAGCCTGTATCTCAGCACAGGAATAAGGTAGGGAAGAATTCTAAGGATCATTTTGACTGCCTCCAGAAGTTAGATCAGATGGCAAATTGGATTTGGTGCTAGGTCTTTCCCTTTAGGTTTTACCCCAACAATGTTTTCATTAGTTTCGCTCACTCTCGAAATCAAGCATTTTACAGCAGGTTGGAGCAGCCTGTATCTCAGCACAGGAATAAGGTAGGGAAGAATTCTAAGGCTCATTTTGACTGCCTCCAGAAGTTAGATCAGATGGCAAATTGGATTTGGTGCTAGGTCTTTCCCTTTAGGTTTTACCCCAACAATGTTTTCATTAGTTTCGCTCACTCTCGAAATCAAGCATTTTACAGCAGGTTGGAGCAGCCTGTATCTCAGCACAGGAATAAGGTAGGGAAGAATTCTAAGGATCATTTTGACTGCCTCCAGAAGTTAGATCAGATGGCAAATTGGATTTGGTGCTAGGTCTTTCCCTTTAGGTTTTACCCCAACAATGTTTTCATTAGTTTCGCTCACTCTCGAAATCAAGCATTTTACAGCAGGTTGGAGCAGCCTGTATCTCAGCACAGGAATAAGGTAGGGAAGAATTCTAAGGCTCATTTTGACTGCCTCCAGAAGTTAGATCAGATGGCAAATTGGATTTGGTGCTAGGTCTTTCCCTTTAGGTTTTACCCCAACAATGTTTTCATTAGTTTCGCTCACTCTCGAAATCAAGCATTTTACAGCAGGTTGGAGCAGCCTGTATCTCAGCACAGGAATAAGGTAGGGAAGAATTCTAAGGCTCATTTTGACTGCCTCCAGAAGTTAGATCAGATGGCAAATTGGATTTGGTGCTAGGTCTTTCCCTTTAGGTTTTACCCCAACAATGTTTTCATTAGTTTCGCTCACTCTCGAAATCAAGCATTTTACAGCAGGTTGGAGCAGCCTGTATCTCAGCACAGGAATAAGGTAGGGAAGAATTCTAAGGCTCATTTTGACTGCCTCCAGAAGTTAGATCAGATGGCAAATTGGATTTGGTGCTAGGTCTTTCCCTTTAGCTTTTACCCCAACAATGTTTTCATTAGTTTCGCTCACTCTCGAAATCAAGCATTTTACAGCAGGTTGGAGCAGCCTGTATCTCAGCACAGGAATAAGGTAGGGAAGAATTCTAAGGCTCATTTTGACTGCCTCCAGAAGTTAGATCAGATGGCAAATTGGATTTGGTGCTAGGTCTTTCCCTTTAGGTTTTACCCCAACAATGTTTTCATTAGTTTCGCTCACTCTCGAAATCAAGCATTTTACAGCAGGTTGGAGCAGCCTGTATCTCAGCACAGGAATAAGGTAGGGAAGAATTCTAAGGATCATTTTGACTGCCTCCAGAAGTTAGATCAGATGGCAAATTGGATTTGGTGCTAGGTCTTTCCCTTTAGGTTTTACCCCAACAATGTTTTCATTAGTTTCGCTCACTCTCGAAATCAAGCATTTTACAGCAGGTTGGAGCAGCCTGTATCTCAGCACAGGAATAAGGTAGGGAAGAATTCTAAGGATCATTTTGACTGCCTCCAGAAGTTAGATCAGATGGCAAATTGGATTTGGTGCTAGGTCTTTCCCTTTAGGTTTTACCCCAACAATGTTTTCATTAGTTTCGCTCACTCTCGAAATCAAGCATTTTACAGCAGGTTGGAGCAGCCTGCATCTCAGCACAGGAATAAGGTAGGGAAGAATTCTAAGGATCATTTTGACTGCCTCCAGAAGTTAGATCAGATGGCAAATTGGATTTGGTGCTAGGTCTTTCCCTTTAGGTTTTACCCCAACAATGTTTTCATTAGTTTCGCTCACTCGCGAAATCAAGCATTTTACAGCAGGTTGGAGCAGCCTGTATCTCAGCACAGGAATAAGGTAGGGAAGAATTCTAAGGCTCATTTTGACTGCCTCCAGAAGTTAGATCAGATGGCAAATTGGATTTGGTGCTAGGTCTTTCCCTTTAGGTTTTACCCCAACAATGTTTTCATTAGTTTCGCTCACTCTCGAAATCAAGCATTTTACAGCAGGTTGGAGCAGCCTGTATCTCAGCACAGGAATAAGGTAGGGAAGAATTCTAAGGATCATTTTGACTGCCTCCAGAAGTTAGATCAGATGGCAAATTGGATTTGGTGCTAGGTCTTTCCCTTTAGGTTTTACCCCAACAATGTTTTCATTAGTTTCGCTCACTCTCGAAATCAAGCATTTTACAGCAGGTTGGAGCAGCCTGTATCTCAGCACAGGAATAAGGTAGGGAAGAATTCTAAGGCTCATTTTGACTGCCTCCAGAAGTTAGATCAGATGGCAAATTGGATTTGGTGCTAGGTCTTTCCCTTTAGGTTTTACCCCAACAATGTTTTCATTAGTTTCGCTCACTCTCGAAATCAAGCATTTTACAGCAGGTTGGAGCAGCCTGTATCTCAGCACAGGAATAAGGTAGGGAAGAATTCTAAGGATCATTTTGACTGCCTCCAGAAGTTAGATCAGATGGCAAATTGGATTTGGTGCTAGGTCTTTCCCTTTAGGTTTTACCCCAACAATGTTTTCATTAGTTTCGCTCACTCTCGAAATCAAGCATTTTACAGCAGGTTGGAGCAGCCTGTATCTCAGCACAGGAATAAGGTAGGGAAGAATTCAAATGCTCA